>NC_080169.1:116279958-116579958 GCF_950295315.1 Erinaceus europaeus | reverse complement strand
AGAGGCAGACGTTATTGACCCACCCCCAGCATGTGCTCAGAGGCAGGCACAGAGCTGGGAAGTAACTCTGATTAGCTGATTCAATATCAGGTCAACCTTTTTATTATTATTATATATATATATGTATTTTTTTTTCCTTTTTGTTGCCCTTGTTGTTTTTCATTGTTGTTGTAGTTATTGTTGTTGATGTCATCATTGTTAGATAGGACAGAGAGAAATGGAGAGAGGAGGGGAAGACAGAGAGGGGGAGAGAAAGACAGACACCTGCAGACCTGCTTCACCGCCTGTGAAGCAACTCCCCCTCCCTACAGGTGGGGAGCTGAGGGCTCTAACCAGGATCCTTATGCCCAGTCCTTGCGCTTTGCACCAAGTGTGCTTAACCTGCTGCTCTACTGCCCGACTCCCCAGGTCAAACTTTTTTTTTTTTTTTACCAGAGCACTACTCAGCTCTGGCTTATGGTGATGTGGGGGATTGAACCTGGAACTTGAGGAAGCCTCAGGCATGAGAGTCTATTTGCATAACTGTTAACGCTATCTACCCCTGACCCCCAGGTTAAACTTTTTAAGGAAGAGAGACTCTCTGTATCTTTTATGGCAGCAATAGCTACGGCCTTATAAATTTTATTATGGTAGGGACTGGGAAGAAAGATTCCGCAGGCAACCTTTCAGAGTGCTGTCTAAAACAGACCTCTGTGTGAATGGATCTGGATATGTTTCATGCACAAGAGGATCAAGTTAGCGTTCTCACTCTGATGAGTTTCCGCTCAGCAGGGGGAAGGGTGAAAGGAGAGCGGAGACAGGAAAGCTTTTAAAGGCATCCTATGGATTCATCTTGTTCACATCAGCTTGGGGTTCTGAGACATTTCTAGATTGTACATGTGAGTATTTGCTTGTGGATGTCAACTTATCTGATTTTTTATTACTTTGCACCACTCTCTCTCTTTCCGAGTATCTTGTGGTTTTTGTCTTTGACTACACAGCAGATGGTAGATATTAAGCCTTGGCAGTGGTTTTAGACAACTCCAAGCTCATCTCTATTAGTTCTAGGAGTCCGGGGTTTCTCCCAAGAAGCTTTCCTAGGCCATGCTTTATCTGAGCTAAAAAGTGCGGGTAGCTATTCTCGGGATCCATTTTCTGTCACAGTCTCAGCTCTTTCCCCTCCTGTCCTCCCTCTGACCCCCATCTCACTGAGTCTCGGTGCTGAAGAGGAACTCGGACTGGGTGCCTTGTGTGTTGTGCAGCAGGAAAAGGCGGAAGAGATTTTTGTGATGCCCGTGCAGCTTCATTTCACACTTTTCGCCCCGGATGGACGAGAAGGGAGCGTGGTCAAATACCAGGAATCGGCTTCCCCTGTGAAGAAAAAGGCTTTTTTTTTTTTTCTTTCTTCATTTCAGCTCTGGACTTCCTATACTTTGCTCTTCCTCCTGCCTTTGAATTCAGCTCTCTCCTATGCTTCTACTTCTCTTGGTAGATTCTCACAAAAACCCAAAGATGATGGTAACGTGCTCTCAGGATGAGACCCCCCCACCCAATGTTCCCAGGGATTTATCACCAAAGCATCAGGTCCCGTGGAGACCTTGCCGCTTTCAAGAAAGAGTTGAAGAGACAGAAGCCACAGAGAATTTCCAAGGTCCATAAGACCAAAGTGTTATTAGGACCCGGAATTGGCTAAACATCTCAAGGTTGATAGGCTGATGAGCCTCAGGCAAACACACTACTGACAGACTATTCTGACAATGCCAACGGCTAACTTGCTGCCTTTCCCTCTGTAGCTAGGCAGCAAAGTAGGTCTCCCGCATCTCAGAACATAAGTAGCTGGGGATCCCTGTCTTTACTTTAGAGCTTTGTTTTTCTGCTTCTTAGGGACTTGACCCAGAACCCATTAGACTGAGCTACTGAAGAAGGTGCCTCTGGGAACGTGGCCCTTCTCTGTCCCTGTATCTCCTTCCCTCTTGCCCCATCCCATTTCCCTCCTGGGCTCTGGCCTCCCTTTTCAGTCACTGACTCTCGTGGCCGAGACAGCAGCAGACAGTCATTGAAGAGATGCAGGTGGATGGGGCGTGTGTTCAGCTTCCTTCGAAGCCCTGGGGAGACAATGAACTCAAGGGCCATCAACTCTCCACTCTTCACCAGCCAGCGTGACTGAGAAATGAGCGGGAATATCTGTAGGGTGGGCGGAGAGAGAGAGAGAAGACAGAGTCACTTACAAAATAAGTGTGGGACTTCCTCCCAGGGCTGCCCTGCTCACTATGCCTCCTCCTTGCAGTTTTCAACAGAGAGAGTCATCTCCTCCTATCTTTCTTCTCCACTGTCTAGGGTCTACTACTGGGTGGCTCCAATATCCAGAACCAACATCTATGGCCCAACCCAAGAAAGTGACTCTGTGGATGGTCAGCCCTATAAGCCATCAATGGAGAAGGTAGAACCCAGACAGAGCTTGTCAGCAAGGAAGGGTATGATGGGTGTCTCAGAGGGTGAATGACTGGCATGGTTCCGACAACTGGTTCTCTTTTCTTAAAGATATATTGATCTATTAATAGGGGCTGGAGGAGGAAAAGAGTGAAAGGCAGAAAGAGAAAGAAAATAAAATGGGGCTGGGTGGTAAACCGGCCGGCACCTGTTTAAGTGCGTATGTTACAATGTGCAACGACCCGGGTTCAAGTCCCTGGTCCCCATCTGCAAGGGGAAATCTTCGCGAGTATTGCAGCAGTGTTGCAGGTATCTCTCTCGACTTTCCTTCTCTATTACTCTCTTCCCTCTCAATTTCTGGCTATCTCTATCCAATAAATAAATCCAGATAATAAAACAATTTTTAAAATAAGAAAATGAAAGGAAGAACACTAGCCTATCACTCTAGCATAGACAGTGCTAAGTTTCAAAATGAGCACCTCTCGCTCACAAGTCAGGTCTACTGCCTTGCCATCTCTTGGTCTATATGACATCTGTTCTTGTCTTTGAATATTATTGGTTTTTTTTCTCTCATCTATGAGAGGCAGAGTAGGAATCAGTGATGAATGCCAAGTGGGGTTCAAGCCCTGGGTCCCCACCTGCAGGGAGAAAGTGTTACAGTAGTGAAGTAGAGGGCTCTAAGTGTCTCTATTTCTCTCCCTCTCTATCTTTCCCTTCCCTCTCTGTAATTTCTCTTTATCTTGTCAAAGAAGAAGATGGAAGAGGAGAAGGAGCAGTAGAGGAAAGAGGAGGAGGAGGAGGAGGAGGAGGAGGAGGAGGAGGAGAAGGAGAAAGAAGAGGAAAAGGAGGAGGAAAAAGAGGAGGAAAGCAGAAAGAAAGAATAGGTGATGGGAGCAGTGGATTTGTAGAGCAGGCACCAAGCCCCTAGTGGTAACCTTGGTGGCTGTTAAAATAAACAAACACATAAACAAGTACAAGTTATTAATAATAATAAACAAATACAAGTTATTTTTTTCTTAGATAGAGACAGAGAAGCAGAGCGAGAGAGAGAGAGAGAGAGAGAGACAGACAGACCACAACATCAATGTTCCTCAGTGCAGTGGGACGTCAGGCTCAAATCTGGGTCACACACATCTCAAAACTGGGCACTGCCCAAGTGAGCCATTCCACCAGCCCCCAAACAAGTTAATTTTTTAAAAAAGATATATTCATTTTAATTATGAGAAAGAGAATAAAGGGGAAAAGACCTGAGCTCTGCTTAGCTCTGGTACTGGGGGGGGGGGGGGCAGGGTAGAACTTAGGGCTGCCATGCTAGCTGTGCACTCTAACAGGCTGAGCTATATCCCTGGTCTTTGAGTCGATTGTATGTTGCTTTGGTTTGACTAGGTGGAAACTTGATACAATACTGAATAGTCCAAGTACCCCCAAAGCTATCTCTTTTTGTTTGTTTCTTTTTTTTTCTTTTTGCCTCTAGGGTTATAGATGGGGCTCGGTGCCTGCACTATGAATTCACTTCTCCTGGAAGCTATTTTTTTCTCTTTTGTTGCCCTTGTTGTTTATTGTTGTTGTTGTTATTGATGTCGCTGTTGTTGGATAGGACAGAGAGAAATCAAGAGAGGAGGGCAAGACAGAGAGGGGGAGAGAAACATAGGCACCTACAGACCTGTTTCACTCCTTATGAAGCAACCCCCCTGCAGGTCCTTGAGCTTTGTGACATGTGCACTTAACCCACTGTGCCACTGCCCAGTCTCCCCAAACCTACTTTTTTAGAAGCTTACATTGAAAACTTCCTCTAATCCCCCATGAAAAACAATCCACTAAGGGCTGGAGAAATAGCTCAGGGGGTAGGGTGTCTGCTCTGCCACATGGGTGCCCTAGGTTTGAGTCCTGACACCACCTGGGAAGTATTATGGTACTGGGTAGGGGGGAACTCTGATGCCTGTGTTTCTTTATCTGAATAAAAGTGGTCAAAAGTAGTGAAATGACAGATGAGTCAAGTCCAAGAATCACCAAAAAAAAAAAAAAGTCTACAGTAATATGTTTATTAGAATGTACAACTTTTTATCTTGGTTGAAAAAAAATGTATTTATCATGGTAGAGAAAGGGAACTGAGGGGAGGGAGGGAGGGAAGGAGAGAAAGAGAGAGAGAGAGAGAGAGAGAGAGAGAGAGCAGAACACTATTTAACCTTGACAGACGGTGTTACCAGGGATTGAACCTGCACCCTCTGGAGACTTAGTAATGTTCTACTGGGCTGAGATCTGTCCCTACCCCTAGGGTCAACTTCCCTCTCGCACTTCACTGGACTGCCTGGAGACTGCTGTAGGCATTCAGACAGCTCCCAGATCGGAGAGAAGAGAAAGCATGCAGAAATGAGGTCAGAGATGGGGGTTGAGCGAGGTGACCCACAGAATGTGGACTGAGGGGTGTGGAGGCACAAGAGAAGACTCACTTTGCACTCAAACTCAATCTTCTGGCTCAGGTGGATGAGCTCCTCAGTCCGGTGCATTTTCTGGACACTGCTGTTACAATCTCGGATCAGCTGAGCGAGGAAAGAGAGACACTAGGGTGTCAGAGAATGGGACTTCTGAATTCCCGCAAGAAATCTGTAAAGCCCTTGTGGCATCTTCCCTCTTTGTCGAAAGACTGGAATTGGGTGTCAGCAACAGGAAGTTCATATTCAAGGACTCTGGCGTACTCTGTGTGACCTGACAGAACCTTCTAGATTATGTGGAAGGAATATGTCAGCTGGGAAATGTGGCAGTGAGAGCGTCTCTCCTCTTGGTGTGGAGTAGTCTCTGCAGGGGAGGAGGCTGGGAAAGGGGGTCCAGGCATGTGGGGCTCTGGCAGAGGGAGAGCCAGAGAGGAGGCTTGAGTGCTTTCTGGGACCATGGGCTTGGACTGGGGAAAACTTCTCTGCAAAGCACAAGCAGGAGACAGGGAAGGAACAGGATGGTCACCGACCTCTTCCAGGGCGTGATGTGCCTTAGTGGCCTCTGCTTCTTCTGAGGAGCCAGGCTGTGTCCTCTTGAGAATGTTCTATGGAACAATAACAACAACAAAGTCAGAGGGGACTGGGCTGTGGTGCACCCAGTTAAGTGCACATTTTATCAAGCTCAGGGTCATTATCTGCTTCATGAGCAATGAAGCAGGTCTGGAGGTGCTTTTCTTTCTCTTCCTCTCTTCCTTTACCGTTCCTCTCTCAATTTCTATCTGTCCTATCTCATAAAAATTAGAAATTAAAAAATAAAATAAGAAGGAAAACATGGCCACCAGGAGAGGTGGATTGGTAGTGATGGCACCAGACCCCAGCAATAGCTCTGGTGGCAAGTAAAAAGAAAAAAAAGGCAGATGTAAAGAAGATGTGAAAAGAGGAAGGATTAATTAGTAGGTTGTGGGGGAAGGTGTGTTGATTAGTGGAGAAATCCTGGAATAAAATGTTAACAGCAAATATTTGTGAAGAAGAGGGTGGAGGCCAGGGAGATTTTCACAGGGGCCTTGCATGCCTGAGGCCTCGAGTTCACTGCTTCAATTGCTGGTAGCACCATATGCCAGAGCTGAGCAGTGCTCTGATCTTACTCTCACAGGAAAAAAAAAAAAAGTCAATCTTTTTCTGTTTTTCTTACAGAGTCAGGGTCTTGGGGGCTCATTCGCAGTGATTTCATTGCTCCAGGGCTGACTTTCCCATGTAGATGGCGGGCCGCTGGGAGAGTTTCTGTAGTACCACACCCCTCCCCGCCCATACAGTGGGGATTCCCCATTGGCGCTGTGTAGTGGTGGGGCTTGAGACTGGGTTGTGAGCATGGCAAGAGATGCTTCTCACCTGGTGAGCTATCTCTCTGACTCCCCATAATAAATAAGTGAATCTTTATATAAAAAAAAAACAACCAAAAAAACCAAGCAAACAAAACGCCCGGGAAGGTGGCACAGTGAATAAATCATTGAACTCTCAAGCAGGAGCTACCGAGTTTGATCCCTTGGCATCTCAAAGTGACAGAGTGATGTTAGGTCCTCTCGCTCTCTTTCACATCAATAATAAATCAATCTTTTTACAAATTTTTAAAAATTAACTTATTTATTCCCTTTTGTTGCTTTATTGTTGTAATTATTATTGTTGTTGTTGTTGTTGTTGGATAGGACAGAGAGAAATGGAGAGAGGAAGGGAAGACAGAGAGGGGGAGAGAAAGACAGACACCTGCAGACCTGCTTCACGGCTTGTGAAGCGACTCCCCTGCAGGTGGGGAACCGGGGACTTTAACTGGAATCCTTCCTCTGGTCCTTGCGCTTTGCACCATGTGTGTTTAAGCCACTGCACTACTGCCGGATTCCAATAAATCAATCTTAATCGTCATCACAAAGAGGACAGGCTGTTAAGAGAGACTGCTCACACCTTCTGTGACAAAGTGACAGAAGAGTGGCCCGCCCTCTGGCTGGCGCACGCTCAGAACACTCCTTTGAGTTGAGGAGTGAGGACCTTGGTGGGACCTGTAGTACCTGGAGCAGCAGTTTCAGGCGGGTAATGCGCTGGAAGGGCAGAATCAGGAAGGACTTGAGGGAAAGGCGTTGGCACACGGGGTCACTCTCGAGTTTCTCCAAGACCTCTCGGAAACTGCTGTTGTTACTCCTGCATGGGCAGCAGGTCTGGTCAGGAGGGAGAACTGGGAGCACTGGGGACCCCAGAGAAGGCGGTGGGGGGGGGGGAAGAGGTTTGGCAGAACGGCTGAGGGTTGTCTACTTCAAGTCAGATCCAGATGTGATAGTTGAAGACCACCTGATCTGGGAGGCTACCGGAGGTTCGAGAACGCAGGGTGGGCATGAGGGAGTGAGGTCTGGGGATGGAACTCTGGGCTAGGAATTGGGAGACATGAACTGGGCTCTCACAGAAGGTTCTGGAAGGTGCGCTCCTGGTAGGTCTGGTTGGTGACATATGGAAGGTAGACGCGTCGGAAGTGGGGGGCGTGGTGCAAGACGACATCACACACTTGGAAAGTGAAGATGTTGTTCTCGAAGTTCTCCTCCAGGTCTGAAAGGAACCTGTATACAGTATGAGAACAAATGCCATCAGGCCTGTGGGCATTCAAAGGGGCCGCTGGCTGACCTTAAGCTTGGGACTTGTGGTATCTCCTCTTTGGTCAGCAAGTCTCCCTGGTTGAATTTCACTCAATATCCTTTGCTATCCACTATCCACCAGAGTGACTTCCACACTGGACTCTCCCCAGTGTGGCCCTGATATAACTCTCTGGTCCTCATATTCCATTAAAAAAAAAGTCTACTCTTCATCCTGTTTTATTTAGGTTGTCAGAAAACTCATAAAGCACTTAAAAAAACCCAAAACTTACTATCTTTATTAATTGGACAGAGATAGTCAGAAGTTGAGAGGAAAAAGGATGATAAGGAGAGAGACAGAGAGACACCTGCAGCACTGCTTCACCACTTGTGAAGCTTTCCCTGTGCAGGTGGGAACCAGGGCTTTGAACCTGGGTCCTTGCACACTCTAACATGTGGACCCAACCAGGTGCACCATGACACGACCCCAATAATGCATTTTTTACATAGAAAAACACAGCAAAATATGCCGTAACTTTTCTGACAACCCAACGGCTTTTTGCTCTTCAGCTGATTCTCACAGCTCTCCAGAATGTCTGAGCCCTCCACCCAGGCTGGGCTCCTCATTTATTTGTTCCTCTAATGAGTTGACATTCCTACACCCTCTCTCTTTGCCTTTCTCTCATCCCCGTGTTCTTGGATACTCCTGCAGATTATGGCAAAAGGGGTCTGAAAGGAGAGAAAACTCAGTGGAAGGTATGCAGGGCAAAAGCAAGGGTGGCTGAGTGAGGTGAGGTTGTGGGGTGAGGGGAGCCTCACGTGGTGCTGACTTCTCGCACGTCCTGCAGACGAGAAAAGAGCCACTGGTGCTCCTGATTGGAGAGGGTGGCCCGGAGCTGGGAGGAGTGTTGGAAGTGGTCCACAGCTATATGGAGGCTGCGTAGGTATGAGGCCTCAGACACAATCAGCTCGAATTTGGCCTAGGAGATTACGGAGCAGGAAGATTACGCAAAGATATTTCTTGGTGGGTCAAGGAAATTCAGCAGTTTTAGGACCCAGGAGCTGCCTGAGAGTCCTTGGTCCCAATTACAATCTCCGGCACTGCCAGAACTGAGAGGAACTTTCATCCATACACCTCCCTCTACACACACTCCACATTCAGCTTTTTCTCTTGTCCGTTTTATTATTTTATTTTACTATTTATTTATTTATTTTCCTTTTTGTTGCCCTTGTTTTTTTATTGTTGTTTTAGTTATTATTGTTGTTGTTATTGCTGTTGTCATTGTTGGATAGGACAGAGAGAAACAGAGAAAGGAGGGGAAGACAGAGAGGGGGAGAGAAAGATAGACACCTGCAGACCTGCTTCACCGCCAGTGAAGCGACTCTCCTGCAGGTGGGGAACCGGGGGCTTGAACTGGTATCCTTACACCAGTCCTTGCTCTTTGCGCCTCCTATGCTTAACTCGCTGTGCTACCGCCCAACTCCCTATTTTATTTTATTTTTATAGCCATCAGGGATACAGCTGGGGCTCTGCACCAGTACAATGAATCCACCACTCCTGGCAACTATTTTTTCTAATTTATTAGATAGGAAGAGAGAAATTGAGAGAAGAGGGATACACACACACACACACACACACACACACACACACACACACGCCAAACAGTTGCTGCAGACCTGTTTCACTACTCCTGAAGCATTCTCCCCTGCAGGTGGGGAGCAGAGTCTCAAACCTGGGTCCTTACACTGGATGGTAACAATATGCGCTTAACCACATGGTCCACTCTCCGTCCCTACCCCCAACTCGATTTCTTTCTAAGAAGATAATCTCATATAAAGTCTTCATTTGGTCCCTTGTATATTCTAACCACTGTGAAGAGTGCCAGGAGTAGAGAAATAAACAAAACCTATCCATTTCCAGTTCAATCTCATCACATCCCATCCTGACAAGGGCCTTCTTTTGCTTTGAGGTCAAGGATGTAAAAACATGTGCAAAGTCCAAAAGAGCAAGAGAATACGATGCTTTCAAGAAACTTAAATAGGCTGAACGTTTCTACAACCCTGTGTATGAAACTAGTAGCTGAAAATGATGCTGGGGGTTGGACGAAGATAGCATAATGGTTATGAAGAGTCTCTCATACTTGAGGCTCCAAAGTCCTAGGTTCAATCCCCTGCATCTCCATTAAACCAGAGCTGAGTAGTGCAGAAAGAAAGAAAAAGAAAAGAAAAGGAAAGGATTCTGGGTGCCGCTATGCCTTGTGTGTGACGCAAGTTTGACCTCAGTCCTCACCACGCTAAAGGAAAGGTCTGTGCTGTGGTCTTTTTCACTCTCTGCCTCTTGGAAGAAGAGAAAGAAGGAAGGAAAGAAAGGAGGGAGGGAGGGAGGGAGAGAGAAAAGAAGGGAGGGAGGAATGCAGGGAGGGAGAAAAGAAAGAAAGAAGGAAGGAAAGGAGGGAGAGAGGGAGAGAAGAAGGATGGAGGGAGGAAAGATGATGATACCAAGAAAACAGAGTATGTCTACAGAATTATGTAAACTAGCTTCGCCTTAAGGGGATGTGAGGATAACAAATCAAGCTTGATGTAAGGTACTTACTTGACCAAAATTTTCTTCAATCAAGCTATCTAGAGCTCACTGCGAAGAAAACAACAGAAGCTATAAAGTAGTCATGTTAGGAAACTGGACAGCTGGAGTCATATCAGATGAAGGATGAGGAAGGAGAGGTCGCCAGGACAGAGGCAGGTAAGCCAGTTTCCTGCCTCCTTGGAAGCTAGACTGGAAGCCCTAGCTGACTTGCTAGACATGGGGGCAGGCAGAGTCACAGCTGGCGTCTCTGGCTTTGAGTTGGACGAAGAAAGAAGTCACTCACAACTAGAGGACTTTGAAAAATAAACTGATTTAGGAGATGAACATGATTTTGTGGTTTGAGGAATGAAAGCATGCAGAGTATCTAAGGACAAGATGGTGCAACTGTGCTTCTTTGGAAATAGCTCAGCACTTTGGAAACCCGGTTGGAGATTCCAATAGGGGACGCATTGGCCCCTAGCCCTGTCCTCCTCTAACTGGGCTGGGCACGTTCTCCACCCGAGCATGAGGCTTACAAAGAGATGCACGGACAGTACACACACACACACACACACACACACACACACACATACACACACACACGCCCATACTACAACTAGGTGACCCTCCCGTGTAACACTGAATCTAGACACTGAATGCTAATTATTTCTTCCTTGCTCTAATATCCAGTGACTGTGAATTTTTTAATAATACTTTTTCTCAAAATTTAGTTTACTTATTTTTTAAAAGATTTTATTAGATAGGACAGAGAAAAATTGAGAGGGGATTAAGGAGCTAGAGAAGAGAAAAAGACCTGCTGCACTGCCTTACCACTCTGTGAACCTTCTGCCCCTGAAAGTGGGGGCCTGGGCACCTGAACCCAGGCCCCTGTGCATAGTTAACATGGATGCTCAACCCACTGAGCTACCACCAGTCCCCTGTGTGAATCTGAGTGGCTCATATGACCTTCCTGAATTTCAGTTTGCTTGTGTTTTTATTAGGTGTAGTGGTTCAATCTCACAAAGATGGTGAGCAGTCAAAAGAAATAGTCTTGAGGGACTCTATTGATCCTAGGAGGGCCACATTGTAAAAGGTCCAGGAATACAAATGTATATAAGAGGCACAGAGACCTCTCTTCTCAGCAAACGAGGCCAGAGTGGGCCAAAGAACATGGGAGTGGCCTAAAGAGGCTGGTTTTGGTGAAATAGCTAGAGTTCATATCCTCTCCCTATGGCTTATTTCACTGACATGATAGCAACCAATAACTTCAAGATATCCCTCCATGTGCTTTAGAAGCTGAAATCAGGGGGCTAGGTTGAGTGCACATGTTACTATGCTCAAGCTTACTATGTTACTATGTTCCAGCTCCCACTCCCTGCCTGCAGGCAGAAAGCTTCATGAGTGGTAAAATAGGTCTGCAGGTATCTCTGTTTCTCTTCCTCTCTATTTCCCCCCACCTCTCAATACCTGGCTGTCTCTATCAAATAAATAAAGATAATACATTTTTCTAAAAAGTAAAAAAAAAAGAAAAAAAAAAGTCCTCAAATAGAAGCATCAAAACCCCCTAGCATTGTAAAACGAACTCGCTTTCTCCCTCCCTCCTTGCATTCTTCTCTTTTGCCTGATAGATAAGGATGAAAGGAGGGTCTCACACATGCACAATTAAACTGAGTGGCTTTCCTAAGTCAATTTCCTATTCTTTAATTTTTTGGATAGAGAGACAGAAAGGAGACAGAGGACAACAAAATGGGAAAAACAGCCTCCAGGAGCAGTGGATTCATAGTGCAGGCACCAAGCCCCAGCAAGCAATATCCCTGGAGGCAAAACAAAACAAAACAAAACAAAACATTTCCCATGTAAAACCTAGTCATGGCAGTAACATTAGGCAAACAGCCTCTGTGTCAGTCTTGCTACTAGGGTTCAGGACCACAAGGGAGAAGTATGGTCACCCGAAAGCCTTTATGAAACCAATGGACATGAGGATCATTGCAAAAAGTACTATTCTGGGGCCCAAACCCAAAAGCTTTTTGCACCTGCCTTGGTCAAAGAGAAGAACTCTAGTGTAGTCAGAAACCCTGGTTGCAGGGGGGCATTTTAGCCTAGTCGGAAGCAGCAGTGATGGAGTTAAGTGCATATCTAACAGATCCAGGTACGGGAGCCCAAACCAGTAACTGGGAGGAAGGAGCCCACGCATAGCCCACGCATAACGGAGAGAAGAGTGAAGCCCCGCAGAGTGGTATACAGGTACGCACAGCAGGGACAGCTGGCTTGCAGCCTCCCTCAGCCCCAGTCGGGTACCTCCTGCAGCTTCTGATCTGAGTGGGTCATGGAGAGCAGCACGGCACTATTGCGCACTAAGGGGATTTCCTGCCAGAGGGAGGCGCTGGAGACCATGGAGAGACGCTGCAGGTAAGACTCAGATGAGACCAGGCCCTTGCGGGGCTGTCGAGGCGAGGCAGGCCCAGGCTCTTCTGCTATACTGTCCAGCCTCTGCTGGCTCTGAATCTCCTTGTTCAGAGCTTCGTCGCTGTACTCCTGGTAGAGCAACTGGGCTAAGGAGTGAAGGAGACACGTGGGACGGTGGTGGAGGGGAGAGGATTCGGGAGGAGAAAGGGACGGTGAGTCTAGAGGCACAGAAACAGAGGTCACGGGTCTGCTTCTGTGTGTCTATCCCCCTCCCTCTTAACTTCCCCTGTCCTGTTGTCTTCTCTCTCTGGGAATGTTAACTACCCACTGCCCGAGAGCCATCAGCTCCTTCCCAGTCCTCTCCAGTACTGTTGGCTGGTACTGGTACTCACAAGAGTTGATGAGCTTCGAGCAGCGTCTGGCAAAACCAGCCTTCATCTCCTTCGGTTTCTTCTCCCTGCGGAGGAAAAGAAGGATCCCAGGGTGTTTGCAGGCCCTTCGATAGAGAAAACCCCTCCAAGATGACAAAAGAAGAGAATGTCTCTGTCTTTTGGGATGTGTCCTATATTTCAGGGTCAGACGCCCAGAAGTGAGTGGTTACAGCTCCATGTGCAGAATGGTTTATTAGATCAACATCAGAGGGTCTAGGTGGATGGGAGACTGGAACTTAGCTGACACAATCAGACAGATCAATGAGGTCTCTGCCCGGAATCCTTCTGTCTCTCTCCTCTATATCCCACCCCTCGAATAGCTACAGCTGAGCCATACAGGATTCTTAACTCCTTCTCAGCTACTGGAAATCTCAGAATACTTAAGTTTTATTTTGTTGTACTACATTTTATTTTTTGGTGAAAGGGATCAAACCCTCTCATGCATGTGAGGAGTGTGTTCTACCCAGAGCCACTTTCCCAGCTCTGAGTATCCTAAGAAAAGAGAGCCCAAGAGTGTCCATTAAAAGAAAAGAGACTCACCGGAAAACAATGGTGTCTGCAGCACTGGGAGATTTTTCCATGATGAAACTCTTGGCATCTGAAAACAGGAATGGGCAAAAAGACTGAGAAGCCAGAGAAGTGAATGAGGTGAAGGCCAGAATGGAAGATGTAGGTGTCAGGGATGGGTGAAGAAAAGGACTCTACTGGGAATCTGTAGGGGAGAGACATATCCCAGTAGTAGCATCTTAGAAGGCAAATATGGGGTCTGTCCTCATCTCTGGGGTCAGACCATGAACTGAACAAGGAAAGCATGCCTTCTACTGCCCAAGAGGACATGGAGAAGGTTCTGGTCCTTGGAGAGTTGAAAAAGTTCCAGAAAAAACAAAGGCCCAGGTGTGGTGACAGATGGGAGTTACAAGGAAGAGAGGGCAGAACATGGAGGAACCCAGGACTTCTCTCTGGGGTGGACATGAGGGTGACAGCAGACAGCAGAGGCTCTGTTGAGGAGATAAGGGGGTGGAACCAGAAAAAGCCTGGTCTGACCAGAGTGCCCCTGAGTTCCCAGACCCAGCCTACCCGTCATGCCTTCAGGCAGGATGGAAGGTCTACGCAGGCCCTGTCGGTTCCAGCTCTTTTGCTTATTGGCTCCCTCACTGGGAACACTGCTCTGCCCACTGGTGCTGGCATCACGTGCTCTCCCCGGGTCCCGCCGGTGGGGCCAGCTGGATGACTTCTCCAGTTGGGGATGACTGGGTCTGTCCTCAGGCCTTGCTCGGCCCATTTCCGACCTCCTCAGGCTGTTGGCTGACTTCTGAGTGGTCGTCTTCCTCGGGCTACCATGGGCGTGGGTCTCTGATTCTTCAGAGGAACCTGGTTCAGCCTGAGTCCAGGGGGTGGAGGGGGAGGATGGCATCATCAGGTTTGTCATGTTGCTGAAGGCCAGAACAGAGGCCGCCTCACTCTTAGTCCAACCTGAGGGGACCAAAGCTTCCGTGGTCCTGCTGGTGGCGGGGGGCCAGGAGGTCCTTTCTGCAGAATGTGGGCTGGGCACCGTCCACTCCTGATGAACCGGCTTTGGGCTGGGCTGACTTGGCTGGAGGAGTCCTCCCAGAGTGCTCATGCTCCTCCCCCTGGTCTTGGGGGGCAGTGGGGGTGCTTCAGAGGGTGGCTCTAGGATAGGGAGGGGGGGCAGAGGCTTGTAGATCCTTGGGCTGCTGGCTGAGGAACCAGGATGTTGGGGCAGATCCGGAGTGGGTGGCAGTGGCTTGTTGTACCTCAGCTTGGGGGAGAAAGAAGCCGGGACATGATGGGGGTTGTCTGGGGTAGAGGGCAGAGGTCGTAGTTGCCTTGCCACCAGGGGGTCAGGAGCCTGGGGAAGCGGGCCTTTTGCAGGGGCGTGTGGTCTGGTGATCAGAGTCAGCGGAGGAGGGTGGTGACACCGCTTCAGGGTGGGGCCCATCATATTCAATTGTCTGTCTGTCTGCACAGTGGAGGGCAGGGAATACCTCTTCTCCCAGGTACGGGGACTGTAAGGGTGACAATTGTTGGAATCCATGGTGACAGAGTTTGGGGAAGACCCACAGGCCAAAGAGTGTGGGATAAAAGCCGGATTCAATGGGGAGCTGGGTCTTTCCGGATGTGAGGGGAATTCTCCTGGGTCCTGCCCCAGAGTTGTGAGTAGACTCTGAGATTCTGGGATGATGCAACCATGCCCTCTGATTTTCCTATCCCTCCTGGGGACAGCAGAGTCATAGCTGGCAGGCTTGGGGGGCTTCTGGGGCAACTCGGAGTGGGAGGAGGAAAAGGGTGTGCCCGCCAGGTCTGGAGCAGACCCTGCCCTGTGGGAACCTGGGAAGGACTTGCTCCTCAGATGAGGTACTGTCCCCATGCTGTTGTTCTGGGGGCTCTGACGCATAGTCCAGGGGTCCATGAGGGTCTCTGTAGCAAGGAAGCCATGGAGGGCAGACAGGGGCATCTCAGAAGCCCCATAAGGAGATGGGCTGTCAGATGACAGAGAAGTTCTGGAAGTTTCTGGAGAACAGACAGCAGGAGAAGGCTTCCTCAGAGGAATGGTCAGGGAGCTGCTGGCAGATGGTGAGGCGGGGGTGCACACAGAAACTTCATGGGGACTGTGAGTAATTGAATCTGGCATCCTTGGAGGGAGTGCAGGTGGACAGAGAGAGGCCAGCTTGGTCCCCTGACCAGATAAAGGCCCCTGTCTCAGCCTGAACCCCTCTTCCTGGCTGCCCTGGTCTGTTTCTTGGTTGGGTGACTCCCCAGCAGGGTAGGAGCCAGCTAAAGATATGGATGGGTGCAGCCCTCCTCCCAGCTCTGGGTTTGGAGGTGGAGACAGTGCCTCAGGCCTGGGTGTTGTCCTGATCCCAGGAATTCCAGGTATGGGGGGACAGTGGTCCTCACAAGGAGAAGAAACCGCAGGGGGCCCCAGAGGCAGTGTGGAAGGACCATCATGTTCCTCTCCCTCTTCCTTTCTGCCCACTCCCTGCAGGGGTTCCCCTGTCTCTGGTACCTCCTTGCTCCACCCTGCCTCCCCTAGCCCATCTATCTGCATCTCTTTCCCCTGCAGGCCCTTTCCTTCCTTTCCAGATACTTTCTCTGATGTTCCCTCTAAGTTTTGCTTCTCCTCCTGTGGAGCTCCCACCAAGCTCTCTTCTGGCCTCCTCTGGGTCCTTTCCCTTTGACCCAACTGTTCTAGAACTTTCTGACTCTCTTGAGCCCACTCACCGTCCTCACACACACTGTCCACTTTCCCACTGAATCTCTCTCCTTCGAGATTCACAAGCACCTCGCCATCTTGCTCCTGCTTCACCTCCTGCCTCTGCTCTCCCTCTAGACGATGTCCTCCTTCCTCTTCTCTTACAAGTCCACCTGCACAGACATCCCCTCCTGACGTCCCTTCTCCCTGAAGCCTCGCCTCTACTTGCCTCTGCTCCTGCAGTCCCCAGGCCTCTTCTTGCTCTTGACTTTCTTGGCCTCCTATCCACGGCTGCTCAAACCCTGCCCTGACACTTGCACCTTCAGGGTCCCTAGGCTGATGAGTCCCATCAGGTTGCCCTTCTTGGGAAGGATCAAGTATGGTTTGAGCAGAGGGGTCTGGAGAAGCTGCTACTACTTCTCCTTCTCCTTCTTCTCTTCCTCCTCCTCCTTCATCTTCATCTTGGTCAGAAACAAGTGTCAGAGGTGTGAGTTCCGATGTTAACTGTACCTCCAGCCCACCAAGAGGGTCCTGCTCCATCCAGAGCTCTGGAAACATCAGTGTCCTGGCTGTGGACTGTCTGCTCACCAGGCTTGGGGACCCTGCCTCCTGACACTCTGGGGTGTCACAGGCCTCAGTCCCAAGGTTTTCCTGGTGGGTCTCCACTTCTGTGGAGGCTTCCTTGGGGAAGGAGGGCATGCTCTCTGCTACACAGTCACTCACATCCTGGAAATCGCTCGGTCGCGTCTCCAAAGGGCTGAGTCCCCGTGAAGGCTCAGAAGGTGGGTCTTGAGCTTCGTGTCTCAAGGCTGGGGACTGGCTGCTTCTCAGGAGAGTTTTGGGGTTCACATGGAATTCTGCTCTGGCAGGAATGGAAGTTGAGGCTCCTGCGGGTTGAGGTTCCTCAGCCGCCATCAGGGCTGGAGCCTGAGGAGGAAAACAAGACAAAGTTTCTAGCACTGTCTTTGCATTTAGCCTTCAGAAGGGCAGACTCAGTACACGAGAGACATATAGCTGGGGAGAGAGTTCAGTCATTAGAGCTCGAGACTTCCATGCCTGAAGCTTCTGGTTTGAATCTCAGTGCTGTATGTAATGGAGTGGTTTCTTGTTGGCTTCCTCTCTTTCATATGAAATAAATAAAGTAAAGAGGAAAATCAAACAGCGAGGCATGGCTCTCATTCTATGGAGAGTCCTTTGGGGGACTGGACGGCAGCCCACTTAGTAGAGGACACATGCTACTTACTATACACAAAGATCCAGGTTCAAGCTCCTGGTCGGTTCTGCAAGGGGGTTAGGATGGTGAAGCAGGGCTGCAGGCATCTCTCTTTCCCTCTCTCTCTATCTCCTTCCCTGTCTCTACCCAAAATAAACACATAGAAATGAAAAATAATTATTGAGAAAAAAGAGACTCTTTCTCTAAGATAAGAAGCTCTCAAACAAGACAAGACTTTAAAACATGTAGCCTTTATTATTTCTCTGGAAAGGTGATCCTTGACGCATAGAATATTTGGGAGTGGGGAGTCAGGCGATAGTGCAGCAGGTTAAGCACACGTGGCACAAAGCACAAGGACCAGCATAAAGATTCCGGTTCAAGCCCCTGGCTCCCCACCGGTAGGGGAGTCATTTCACAGGCGGTGAAGCAGGTCTGCAAGTGTCTATCTTTCTCTCCCCCTCTCTGTCTTCCCCTCCTCTCTCCATTTCTTTCTGTCCTATCTAACAACGACAACATCAATAACAACAACAATAATACCTACAACAATAAAACAACAAGGACAACAAAAAGGGAATAAATAAATAAATAAATAAATATTTTTTTAAAAAAGTAAAAAAAAAAAAAAAAGAATATTCGGGAGTGAAAGTGACAGAAAGTCTGCTCCCCGGGGAGCCTTTAGGCTCATGCGTGAGGCAGATAGTAGATGATTCAATGACCGCAGGAGACCGTTGTCTGAGAGGAATAGTTACTCCCAGTGGTCACTCTGCTTCAGGTCTCATGATGTCATCTCCCCTCTCTCCTTGCTAGCTCCCTGGACAGCAACAATGACTCAGGCCCATATAATTCCCAGACTCTGTGAACACCACACCCTAGTTTAACAGCCCTGAGAAGAGCTGTTTTCAGAGAGAACTACCTCCTGGTCCTCACATAGGGGATTAAAACAAGTCCAGCTGTCATTGCTAATGGCCCAGCATAGCTTAAGGTTTTTTAAACAGAACCTGGGCAGCCGGGGAGGTAGCTCAGTGGTAGAGCGAAGGACTTGCATACTTGAGGTCTTGGATTCAATCTACAGCCACGCATATGCTAGAGAGGCGCTCTGGTCTCTATCTCTCTTATGGAATGAATAAAAATAAACCGTAGGAGGCCCAGGAGATAGCTAGGCAGTTAGGGCGCCAGATGTGCACGCCTAAGGTTCAGTCCTGAAGCAGAAGGTTCAGTCCTTGACACCAACTTATGATAAAGTTACATGGTGCTCTGGCTATCTCTCTCACTTTTTCTTTTTCTAAATTCCCTTTTGTTGTCCTTGTTGCTTTATTGTTGTAGTTATTACTGTTGTTGTTATTGATGTCACTGTTGTTTTGATGTTGCTGTTGTTGGATAGGACAGAGAGAAATGGAGAGAGGAGGGGAAGACAGAGAGGGGGAGAGAAAGATAGACACCTGCAGACCTGCTTCACCATATGTGAAGGGGAACCCCCTGCAGGTGGGGAGCTGGTGGCTCGAACTGGGATCCTTAATGCTGGTCCTTGCGCTTTGTAGCTATGTGTGCTTAACCCACTGTGCTACCGCCCAACTCCGCATCTTTCTCACTTTGTCTCTTAAATTAATAAGTCTTCAGTGAGGGTAGATAGTATAAGGGATAGGCAAAGGGATTCTCATGCCTGAGGCTCCAAAGTCCCAGGTTCAATTCCTCATACCACCATAAACCAGAGGTGGTAAAATAAGTAAATAAATAAATAAATCTTTAAAAAATACTTAGCAGGGAGCCAGGGAGTAGATGTAGGAGACATAGTAAAAGTAGCACGGGACTCTGAAGCATATAATCCCAAGTTCAATCCCCAGCATCGCATTTGCCAGAGCAAGGCTCAGGTTCTCTCACTAACTCATTAATAAATTAATATCAATAAATACAAGAGAAGGGTGGTGATTCTCTTGGTCTAGTTCCCACATTACCATGTTGAAGGCCCTGGGTTCAAGGCCCTGGGTCTTCTTCACCTGCAAGGGGAAGTTTCACGAGAGGTGAAATGGTGCTGCAGCTGTCTCTCTGTCCCCACTTAAACCTCAATTTCTCTCTCTGTCCTTTCAGATAAATGTGAAATAAAGCATTAATTAAAAAAAATAAATAAATCCAGAAAAAAAAATAGACAAAAAATACTTAGCTGCCAGGTGGGAGCCCACTGAATGTAGAAGACATTTTATTATCTCAAAGGGCCTGGGTTCGAGACCCTGCACTATACAGAAGCACCACAAGAGATAACAGAGGAGCTCCATGGGGGGGTAGAGCAGTGTGATGGTGTCTCTGTCTCTACTCTATCTGCCTCTTTCTTCTCCTCTTTCTAAAATAAGAGGTGGAAAAGTTGGGCCTGAGAGAATACTCAAGTGTGTCATGTATGTACCATGTATGTACAAGGCACAATGTTCATTCTCCAGACACACACACACACACACACACACACACACACACACACACACACCACACACACACACACCAAAATCAAGCCCACGGCCCTCAACTTTCTCACTCCCCCTTCCCTACCACAGCCCTGTGGGCTCAATGCTTCTCAACACTGGTCCTGCCCCACCCCATACCTCTCCCTGCCAGCAGAAGCCTCCTCTCCTGCTTTGGGAAGTCTTCTTTAGAAAGGAAGGGAGAAGGACTGCTTTTGTTGGCTGCAATCTCCTCTCTTGCCTTCCCAAGCTTCCCCACACCCAGGGGGCCTTTCTGTCCTTCCACTGCCTTCTCTACAGCGGCCATCTTGTCTGAATCAAAGCACACACACGTGGCCTTCTAACTTGTCAAAGACATTGTTCCCGCCTCATCTCCTCAACATCTCACAGCTGCCACCTTCCTGCCGCTAAGTCCAAGGAGGCTCCACGGGGGCTTGTCTGGGGTCTTGTCAGGATTTCCCGTTTCTGAGACGGGAAGTGGTCTTGCTGTTTGTGAAACACCGTCTTCCTGGTTTAATGCCATGTGTTTTCCCCAGCTCAAGCATACGGCATGACTCCTTGTAGGACCGATCAACAGCTAGAGCTTACTTTACACCTCCCTATAGCTTTGCTATCCTTATGGAAATGTATTGATATACCTGTTTTCCTTTATTTCAAAGAATAAGCTTCTTGAGGTCAAGAACTGTATCTGGGGGTTGGAAGGGAACTCACTTTTACACCATGTTTGAGATCCTGGGTTTGAGACCCAGCACCACACTGGGCATTACAGCACTGAAGGAAGTTTCCATAGGCGGTGAAGTGGTTCTGTGGTATCTTTTCTCTCTCACTCTCTCTCTCAAAGAGATAAAGAATGGAAAAAAATGCCCTTGAGAGGCTACTTAATGCTATCATGTGTGGGGGAGGTCCCGAGTTCACTGCCCGATATGGCATTAAAAAGAAATAAAAGGTTAAGCGCACATGGCGTGAACACACACGCAAGGACCAGTGTAAGGATCCTGGTTCGAGCCCCCTGCTCCCCATCTGCGGGGGGTGGGGGGAGAATCGCTTCACAGGCGGTGAAGCAGGTCTGCAAGTGTCTGTCTTTCTCTCCCCTGTCTGGCTCCCTTCTTCTCTTGATTTCTCTCTGTCCTCTCCAACAACAACAATGGTAACAACAATAATAATAATGACAACAACAAGGGTTAACAACAAGGGCAACAAAATTGGATAAATGGCCTCCAGGATCAGTGGATTTGTAGTGCCAACACGGAGCCCCAGCAATAACCCTGGAAGCAAAGAAAGAAAAGAAAAAGAAAAATCTGCATCCTGGGATGTGATACGGTGGGTATGGTGCTAAACTCTCAGCATCACATGTACCATAGTGATGCTCTGGTTCTCTCTCTTAAACACACAAGCAAACAAATAAATATTTAGGGGCCAGGTGGTGGCGCACCTGGTTGAGCACACATGCTATAATGTGCAAGGATGTGGGTTAGAGCCTCTGGTCCCCACCTTCGGGGTGGGGAGGGGAAGCTTCATGAGTGGTGAAGCAGGGCAGCAGACGTCTCTCCGTCTCTCTCCTTCCACCTTCCTTTCGATTTCTGGCTGTCTCTATCCAATAAATAAGTAAAGGTTAAATAAATATTTTAAAAGTAAAATAAAGAGAATAAATAGAGGCCAGGCTGGGGTGCACTTGGTTAAACACACACACACACTACAATGTGCAAGGGCCCGGGTTCAAATCCCTGGTCCCCACCTAGAGGAGGACAGCTTCACAGGTGGTGAAGTAGGGGTGCAGGTCTCTCTCTTTCTCCATTTATCTATCTCCCCCACCCCTCTCAATTTCTCTATGTCTCTGCCCAGTAATCAAAAATTAATTTAGAAAGATCTTTAAAAAAAATCATATAGGTAAGGCTGAGAGGTGGTACACTCACCTGGAAGAGTGCACTCTTGAGAGTTTGTGAGGACACAGGTCCAGGCCCCTGGCCACCATGAAAAGGGAGGAGCTTCATGCATGGCAGAATAGTGCTAGAGCGTCTCTCCTGCTCACTTTCCCTCTATAAAATAAATAAATAAATAAATAAATAAATAAATAAAGAGTTCACTGGGAGGTGTGGAATCATACACAAAGCCCCAGTGACAACCTTGGCTTATAGATACATAACTAGCACAACTACATCTACTATGTTCAACTATATTATACCAAGAGCAATACCTGACTCATATTAAGTGCAATTTTTTTAGTTATATTTATTTATTGGATAGAGACAGCCAGAACTCAAGAGGAAGAGGGAGACAGAGAGGCAGAGAGACAGAAGGACACCTGTAGCACAGCTTTCACCATTCGTGAAACTTAACCCCCTGTAGCTGGGGGCCGGAGGCTTGAACCCAGATCCTTGTGCACTGTAATATGTGGCCAGCCAGGTGCGCCACCACTCGGCCCCAGTGCTCTTTATTTTTCAAAGACAGAATGAAATTCCTCATTTCTTCCAGGCTAACATGCCTCACCTCAACTCAGTGCCCTACTATCGAACCGCTCACCAAACCCTACTGGTCCCATCTCCTCCTCGACAGAACTTAAGAGTCTCTCTGCTCTCCAGTTCCACTGCTAGACCCACAGGCCTACTGCCCTCCCATCCAGACCACAGCACCAGAAGCAAGAATGATCTGTAAACAGTCCTATTCTCAGTTCAAGTCCTCCAGTGGTTTGTGACTACAATGTGAGAAGCTCACATATCCAGCAGCCTCTTACTCCCTTTCCCACAACATCAAGGCCTCTCTGTCTCCTAGGTTCTTCACAGGAGTAGCACCTAAGCTTATAACCCAACTCCTCCTGCCAGAGAAGGACCTAACCTTCCCCTCTAACTCTTGTCCTGGTTTGTCATTATGTATTTAATGTCTGGTCCAGACCATGAATTCCAGGAAGATGCACATCTCAGGGTTCATCCTCCTCTGCAGAAGGTTAGCTGATCAGTGGAGATTTTGCACATGCGTGAAAAATAAAAAAATAAAACAAGACCCGAAGGAATGTGCTTCAAAGGTTAGTTTGGCCCTTTTTGTGAATGTGGCTTGCTATTTTTCAGACAACTGTAGAAACTGTTAGACACCCACATTCTTTAAAAAGGGAATAAGGGCTTAGGAGATACCTCAATGGTAGCACACCAGAGTCTCATGTCTGAGGCTCAGTGGCCCCAGGTTCAACCCCTGACAGCACCATAAGCCAATGTCTCATTGAAATAAATAAATCACGTTAAGTGTAAGAAATAAGAAAAGATAAACATTTCCCTTGCAAGGTGTTCTACTGAAGATCAAACAAGATAACACAAAAGTACAGTCACAGAAATTCAGGTGTTGCAATTATCCTTGACTTGAGTGAGCGAGCGAGAATCCGTGTGACAGAGAAGGAAAGGAGTTACGAGGTGGAACAGCCTTTGGAGACACAAAGAGAGCTGCGGTTAATGGACAGTTGAGGAAATTCTTGATGGTCAGATAACCAAGAGAGCAACTCAACTTTCCCCAGAAAAGGGCACAAATGAACTCAAATGTGAGGCCTCCCCACTTTGGCCTACTATAAGCAACCAGGAGTTCAGCAGAAAGAAAACTGGCAGCTTCCCGGCCCAGAAGAGACCCCAGGTTCAGAGAGGAAGACCACAGCCTTAGGCGCCCCGCCGTCATGCTGAGATACTGCACACAGACCCAGACACTGGGACACACACAAAGAATGAGCCGTCCTTGCAGTTTCTACGGAATTCAACAAGCAGGCGCCCAGCCTCCCTGCAGATGCAGTATGTGACAAGCTCCCGGCCACCCCATCGCCACAGATATGATCTATGTGGAGCAAAGAGTCATGCCTAACGCAAGCGCATCTGTGTGGATGGACTTTCATATCCTTCCCAGGTTAGCAGATGTAGCATGTGGTTGTGTAAGTTTCTGCAGTCAGCCCTAAGTGGAAAATATGATCATCATCATCACAAACACTCCTGCGGTGTTCCCTGACTTATCAACCGCACGGTTAAATGATAGACTTGCAAGCTGTAAACACTTTCTGCAATGTGGCTTCTGCCTGCCTAAGGAGGCCATGTGAGGAACTAAACCCATGGCTTCCTCTTGCCCACAGCTGAATTGTCTTGGCCCTACAGCCAGGTCCTTCATGCAAAGTCGTTTCTGAATGGAGAAGCTCATCCCTGCTGTATCCAGGTTCTATCTCTTGACATCACATGTGACAGGGACATCTTCAGTTTCCTTCCAGTGATGCCATGCACGCCTGTCTTTGGCAACCTTGCTGACATGGTTTCAAACACTGACTTTATCCATTTGGAATTGCTAAAGGTCACAAGAAATGGGTTGCCAATTCTTCAGATTTGATCCTAGCTTAGCAATGCTATGGTAACCAGGCATTAGAAAATTAGATGAAGTTCCCCACTGGGCTATGGGGTGGGGGGTGGGGGGTTCATGAGTGGTGGAATAGTGTTGCACGTGTTTCCCTCTCCAGCAAAATAAATAAGTAGAAATAGAGAGAGAAAGAGAGAGAGAGAGAGAGAGAGTAAAAGTAAAGATAATGCCCACCAAGATGCAGAGGCATTGTTCAGGCACAGAACCCTAGCGATAACCTTGTTGGCGAAATTTTTTAATAAAGGAACTTAGATAAGACTAAAGGAAGTCTGTAAAGGGGCAAGGAGATAGTTTACCCATTAGAGCTTGTGCCTCACCAAGCAGGATGCCCCAACCCAAGCCCTGATACCACATGGCAGTACCGTGAATGACGTTGAGGGGCTCCCTGATTGGTAGAGCGGTGCTGGCTGGCATGCCATTTCCCCCTCTATGTCTGTCTCGTTTTCCCTCACCCCTGCTCTGACTCTCTCTAAAATAAAAAATGAAATGCCTGGCTGCTAAGGATGGTGTCACATATGCCAGAGTCTGGCTTCATTTTCCAGCACTGAAAAAAAACAAGGCAGGAGAGGAGAGGGAGAGGGAGAGGGAGAGGGAGAGGGAGAGGGAGAGGGAGAGGGAGAGGGAGAGGGAGAGGGAGAGGGAGAGGAGAGGGAGAGGGAGACAGAGAGAGAGAGAGAGAAAGAGAGAGAAAGGAAGAGAAAGAGAGAGGGAGAGAGAGAGGAATAAAATAAGGCAGAAAGACATTTTATGTAGTTGCCAGCACTTCATTCTTCAAGTCTACTTTTCCAGATAGAGAAAGAGATAAAGACAGAGGGAGAGAGGCAAAGATATGGAAACAGGAAGCTTCCTCTAGATCAGCAGGGGTTGGGCTCATATCTAGATTCTGGAGATTGTGTGCATAACAAAGCTGGCGCACCATCAGGTGAGCTACTTTGCTGGCCTTGTACTTTCTTACAAATGTATCAACAGAAATATTTATTTATTTACTTACTTACTTACATAGTGCATTGCATTAGAGTCACCCCCTCATCTCCAGCTCTCCTAAGGGTGAAGCATCAGGGTTTTTTCCCTTTATTTTATTTTATTTTATTTATTAATTAATGAGAACAACAGGAGAAGAGAAAGAAAGAACCAGACATCACTCTGGTACATGTGCTGCTGGGGACTGAACTCAGGACCTCGTGCTTGAAAGGCCAATGCTTTATCCACTGTGCCACTCCCAGACCACGAAGCATCCGTTTTGATCTGAGCCCAGCTAACATACAGCATGACATCCTGGCAGTCTGGCCTACCTCCAGACCAGAGATGTTTTCCACCTACTGACCCGTCCATATGCATATTTGGAGAGAATGTTCCAAGTCACCACACCAACATGACAGATGACACAGTTTAGTGTTACCCCTGTAGCACTGAGCATAATAATTCTCATCCTTGCCTACACAACAGATGGAGAGTTTTAAAACTCTCCTCTTCCTCACATGATATTGCTAAGTCTTCACACTGACATCAAGTGACCTATGTCTTTTTGACCTATGTCTCCTGCTTCCAGAACTTCCTATAGCTTACTGTGTCAACTTCAAATAATCTGGCAAACCTCAAAAATCACTGAGCTACTCTTGAGATTACACTCTTAAAACACCTTTGTCTATACCACCACTTGCCTTAGGAAACATTCCCTGCATCATAACACAATTCTCTTCCTGACTTAGAATGTGAAGATGGCCACTCAGATGCATGCTTTTATTCACCATTTGACAGTTTTCCACAGCGCCACAAAGATAGCAAAGTAAGAGAAGCTTTCTGGACCATGAACTATTAAAACCTGTGTTTTCCAGGTTCCAGATGCCACCAGGATGCTGGCTAGGCTTCCCTGGATTGAAGACCCCACCAATGTGTCCTGGAGCTCAGCTTCCCCAGAGACACACCTTACTAGGGAAAGAGAGAGGCAGACTGGGAGTATGGACCGACCAGTCAACGCCCATGTTCAGCGGGGAAGCAATTACAGAAGCCAGACCCTCTACCTTCTGCAACCCTCAACGACCCTGGGTCCATGCTCCCAGAGGGCTAGAGAATGGGAAGACTATCATGGGAGAGGGTGGGTTATGGGGATTGGGTGGTGGGAATTGTGTGGAGTTGTACCCCTCCTACCTTATGCTTTTGTTCACTAATCCTTTCTTAAATTAAAAATTTAAATAAAAAAAAAAAATAACAAAAAAAAAAAAAAAAAAAACCTGTGTTTTGTCCACTTGAGGAAAGTCCTACCACCATCCTAGCGAAAGCTGTAATAAACATTTATTATCTCTTTGCTAAAGTGTGAAAAGTAGTGCACTGTCCTCTCCATTTCCGGTTTATGGTGTTGCTGAAGCATTATTGGCAGCAATGCTGACATGTAGCTTCCAAGCCCTCCTGGGTCCCTGTAAGTGTGACCTGTCCATGTCCTTAACACAGACCCTGCGGGTGACTGTGCGGCCCTGGTCCATTCTGCACAATCTGTAAATGACCAGCTCCTATTCCCAGACACTGGGAATGACTCACTCCTGTCTACACAAGATGTTGTAAGTTCACCTGTTTGGATCTACATTCCAGTGACACTGCTGAGCTTGCAAGTGACCAAATTCTTGTCCACACCACAGAGGGACTGGCCACTCCAGACACCACAAATGGCCTGTTCCTCTCTAACTACAGACACAGTTCTCTGCTCCACAGTCAACCTAAGACAGACTGGGGACCCTAATACAATACAAGTGTCAGCTCCACTCAGAATCACTACGTTCCTTTGACAAGAGGGATTCCTTTGCCTGCCTCCTGGCTATTCACTTTTCCCTGTAAGGATCCTGCTATACATACACCTCCTGCAGGCTAAGACCCATAAAACAAAACAAAAAACAAAACAAAACAAAACAAAAAACAGCCCCAGAGACCCCTCTCAGAAGCTACTCTCAGCAGACAAGGTTTCAGTTTCAGCCTTGACCATCCATTAACAAATAGCCCCATGACCCTTAGACCAAGATTGGGAGCTGCCTCACAGTCCAGGTGGAGAAACAACAGTAAGTCTATGAAAGGGGCCTCTGAAGAATTGCGATTCCTGGACTAAGTCAAGGATGCAAGATCCTGGTGTGAAGTGAAGGAGCAAAAGAAGGAAACAGCTGGAAAGAGAGGTCACCTTCTCTCCCCTGTCAGCTCGACACACCCTCCCCTCTCAGTCTGACAAGAGTCCTGGGCAGAGTTCACGTCTACATAGGAAGCAAACACCTGCCTTGGAAACTGAGATCCAAGAAGGATAGAAGGAGGAGTCCAGAGCCCTGTGGCATCTGTCTGGGGCAGTTTGACTGGAAGGTTCTTTTAAGCCATGCTCAGAAATAGAGCTGCAAACATTGGTTCTAGCACCCCAACTATAAACATCCCTTTCTCCCACTTGCCTCAGGTTCAGAAGGTTTGTGGATAACTCTCATGAAGTTTGGAAAGTGCTTCCCACAGAGGAGGAATTTGGGCCAAGGGGACAGAACAAGAATCTTTTCTTCTTCTTCTTTTTTTTTTTTTTTCTTTACAGGTGTAAGAGCCTGGGTTGATAAGGGAGTAGTGAGTTGCAGTCATGCTCCACAGGAGAGTTCTTGGGCAAGCAGATGAAGGCAAGCAGAGAGAAGACACAAAACCTGTCTAGGTAGATAATAATTCCTGAGAGAGAGAGAGAGAGAGAGAGAGAGAGAGAGAGAGAGAGAGATAGGGAGAGAGAGGGCCTCAGGCAGCCCTTGGGGGCAGTGGTTCGCATTCCCCAAGGCCTGGACTTGGAAGAAAGAGCCCTGATGATTGGCTTGGGACGCTCCAGGGGGTAGGGTGCCCATTTCCAAGGCGGGGACCAGGCCCGGAAGCAAATTTTTCAGGCGAGACCATTTCCTCCAACTTCCCTCCTCTTCCAGAAATGGGGTCCCCTTGGGGGGTCCCCTGAGCTCTGCCTCTCTCACCGCCCACCTCCCCCCCCCCACTACACACTTCCGGAGCCTGCGCACCCCGGGGCCCCTGCTAGGTCAGGTCCCAGGAAGCTCAGGCCTAGACACCCAGTCCTTCCCTCCTTCCCCTCCCTCCAGCCCGGCGCCCCGAGAACCCCCCATCCGCAAGGGGCGCGGGGAGGGCACCCACCTGGTCGGCGTCACATGCTGCCTGGCCTCCGCAGCGCCCTTCGGGTCGGGTCCCAGGCACCCGCCGGCCCGTCCCAGCGCAGGCCCGGCCGCCCCTGCCGCCCCACCCGCGGCCTTCCCCGCCCCGGGCCGGAGGGAGGGCCCTGGCGCCGCTCGGAAGTTTCAGGTGAGGAAACGGTGACACACCTTCCCGGGGGAGGAGCGGGCCGGGCGGCGCTGCGGCCCCATTGGCGAGGCGGTGCGACGGCCATGGGCGGGCGAGGGGACCCGGGCGGGCGAGGGGACCCGGGCGGGCGAGGGGACCCGGGCGGGCGAGGGGACCCCGGGCAGGGCGGGTGGCGGCCGCCCGGCGACCGAGCGCAAGGCACCGGACCACGGGGTCTGGGGCGTTCCCCGGGCGCCTCCCCCGCCCCCAGTTGACATTTATTCTCTTTGGGGGGGACACATGCTACGAGCTGATCACGCCTCCTGCCCCGACACAAACTCTCTCTCTCTCTCTTTCTCTACTTGAGCTCCGCAGCCGGTACTGGGGTGCATGTACTTTTATTTATTTATTTTCCATTCCATGTGTTCTCTTGCATCCTGAGAATTCTTCATTTCAGGGTCTTTCTTCCTTCATTTCTTTCTTTCTTTCTTCATTTCTTTCTTTCTTTCTTAACTTCTTTCTTTCTTAAGCTTTCTTTTCTCTTTCTTTCTTTCTTTCTTTCTTTCTTTCTTTCTTTCTTTCTTTCTTTCTTTCTTTCCTTTTCTCCAGGGTTATTGCTGAGGCTCGGTGCGCTGCCTGCACTACCTAGGAATCCACTGTTCCTGGAGGCTATTTTCTTTTCCATTCTGTTGCCCTTGCTGTTGTCGTTATTGTTATTGTTGCCTGATGTTATTGTTGCCTGATTGTTATTGTTGTCGTTATTGTTATTGTTGCCTGATGTTGTTGGATAGTTCAGAGAGAGGAGGGGGAGAGAAAGACAGACACCTGCTGACCTGCTTCACTGCTTGTGAAGCGACTCCCCTGTACTTGGGGAGCTGGGGGCTGGAACCGGGATCCTTGTGCCCTGCACTTAAGCCACTGTGCTACCACCTGACCCCCCCCCTTCAGAGATCTGCCACCCCCACCCATCCCCCCCCCACATTTAATCTCTTTGGGAGACACTTGTTACAAGTTGCTCACTACCCAGCCAACACACACACACACACACACCAGTGATTTGAACATGTGTGCTTTTTTTAATTTAAAATTATCTCTTTATATATTGGGTAGAGATAGCCAGAAATCGAGAGGGAAGGGGGTGACCTGCAACACTACTTCAACACTTGCAAAGCTGTCTTCCTGCAGGTGGGGATGGGGGCTGGAGCCTGGGTCCTTGCAACACTGTAACTTGTGTGCTCAACCAGGTGAGCCACAACCACCTGGGCCTCTGCTTATTTTTTAATCTTATTTTATTTTATTCTATTTTATTATTTTATTTTGAGAGATATAGATAGACAGATAGATACCAGAGCACTGTGCAACACTGGCTTATAGTATGATTCTGGGGACTGAACCTGGGACCTCAGAGCCTCAGGCATGAAAGTTTTGTTTTGTTTGTTTTTTGTCTCCAAGGTTATCGCTGGTGTTCAGTGCCTGCACAATGAATCTACTGCTTTTTGGAGACCTCCCCCCCCATTTTTATTGGGAGATAGAGAGGGAGAGAGACACCTGCAGACCTGCTTCACCACTTTTAAAGCTACCCCCTGCAGGTGGGGAGCCAGAGCTTGAACCAGGTTCCTTGAATGGTTACTTGGTGCTTTGTACTATCTGTACTTAACCCAGTGTGCCACTGCCTGACTCCAGAACAAAAGTCTCTTACATAACCATTATACTGTCTCTCCAGCCCTGTTTGTTTTTTTACCCCCCCCCCCAATTTTTTGTTTTCTCTTGCATGGTGAAAACACCTTGTTTCTGGACAGCCTACATCTTTGTAACAGACCAGAGCTTATTAACATTGCCCACAGACTTCAAATCAGACATCTGAGACAAAATTCAGACAGGCGGAGGCTTCTTCTCCACCTCCTCTTCTCCTATTTTAAAAACAAGCAAACAAACAAACAAGCAAATATTAAGATTAATCAGAGTTACAAATGCACTCAGAGCCTCAAATAGGTGGTTTGGGAGGTGGAAAGAAGGAAACAGGCTGGCTTACTTTGGAGTGGGGAGGAAGGAAGAAAGAAAGGAAGGAAAAGGAAGAAGAAAGAAGGGTGGAGGTACTAGAGGAAAGAAAGAAGGAAGGAAGCCAGGAAGAAAAGGAAGAGAGTAGATATTTGTCCACGGAGACTGAGTCTGACTGGTCAAGTGAAATTCTGCCATTCGTTACAGTTCAGTGTATCTGTTGTCTATCTGCTGGTGTCTTGCTTCTCCTTCTCCTCCTTTTTTTATTTCTTTTTTCCTTCTTTCCTTCCTTCCTTCTTTCCTTCCTTCCTCCCTTCCTTCCTCCCTCCCTCCCTCCCTCCCTTCCTTCCTTCCTCCCTTCCTTCCTTCCTTCCTTCCTTCCTTCCTTCCTTTCTTATGAGGGGTTTAATAGTGCAGTCACTGACATATGCATACAATTTCTTTATGGACCAGGTGTCCACAGTTTTCTTCCTCTCCTCCCTCCCCAGAGTCCTTTGCTTTGGTGCAATACACCACACCCAGTCCTTGTTTCACTAGGTGTCTTTCTTGTAGGTCTTCCATGATGCTGTCAATCATACTGGTCTTTTACCTTCTTCTGCCTTCAGCTGGTGTTTTTGAAAGTCTGTTGTTTGTATCCAGATAGTTTTTTCTTCCTAGATGTCGGTCTGTCTTTCCCTCCTTACGGAAGTGATTATATTGATCTCTCTCTCTCTCCCTCTGTGTGCTTCCCTCTCCTCCATCCTCCCTTTATTATCACTAACTTATTTTTGAGGGAGAAACGCAGCACAGTTCCAGTATCCCCGTCAGTGGTGTCCATGGTGCCCAGTGTGATACCAGGCTTCAATCCCCAGGGCCTTGAGCATAGCAAAGTATGGGTACTATTTTTGTCTTTAATGTTTTTTTTTTTTATTTATTAGTTACAGACCGAGAGAAATTGAGAGGAGAGGGCGAGATAGAGAGGGAAAGAAACAAAGATACCTGCAGCCCTGCTTTACCACTCATGAAACTTCCCCCCTGCAGGTGGGGACTAGGGCCTTGAACCCTGGTCCTTGAACACTGTAATGTGTGCACTCAGCCAGGTTCACCAACACCTGGCTCATGTGTTCTACCCACTGAATTTTCTCCAAGTTGAGGTTAGGTATCTCTTAACAATGTGAGTGCTCTTATCTTACCCTTGCATATTATCTATGTGGGTTTAGCTTAGGATGGTGCCTTTTGCAATCTTCCTAAGGTGTGTGTTTGTGTGTGTGTGTGTGTGTGTGTGTGTGTGTGTGTCTATGCATTTGAATATCTTTGAACCAGGGAGATATTTCAGCAATAAAGCAGAGAATTTTTATTTTTTATTTTAAAAAAAAATTTCTTTATTAGGGAATTAATGTTTTACATTCGACAGTAATAGAGCAGGGAATTTGCATGCCTGAAACCCTGGGTTTAATTTCCTGAAAGAAGCATATGAAAGAACTGAGTGATGTGATGGTCTCCTGTCTCCTTCCCTTTTCCTCTCCCTACCCCTCTTCCCTTCCATCCCCCCTTCCTCTCTCTCTACTTCTCCCTCTTCTTCCCATTCTTCTTCTTTCTCTTTCTCTTCCTCTCTCTCCTTCCTCCCCCACCTTCCCCCTCCCTTTCCCACTCCCTACTCCTCTTCTCTCTCTCCCTCCTCCTCTCCTTTTCCCTCCTTTCCCCCTCCTCTATCTCTCTCTGTCTCACTCCCTTTTTTTCCCTTTCTACCCCTGTCTCTCCCCTGCCAGTTCCCCTTTTCTTTTGTCTCATAAAAATAAATTTAAAAAAACTGTATTTTTAGGGGTTTAGAGAGAGAATTCACCAGTAGGGCATGTGCTTTGCTGTATGTATGGCTCTGGTTCAAGCCCCAGCTCCACACAGGAGTACCTCAGATATCACAGGAAGTTCTGATGTGTTGCCCTTTCTTTCTCTGTTTCTCTCATTCTTTTCATCTCATTAAAGAAAGGTCAGTGGAAGAGCTGAGATCTTGTATGTTCAAGGACCTGGCTCTACTGTATACATATGTATATACCTTTATAGGCTGGGTAGTGGCACACCCATTGGTTGACGACACATGTCAATACATGCTAGCACCTGGGTTCAAGCCCTCTGACCCCCCCCTGCAGGGAAGAAGCTTCATAAATGGTGTGGTGAAGCAGTGATGCAGGTGTCTCTCCCCTTCCCCTTTCAATTTCTCTCTGTTCTATCAAATAAAATTTAAAAATCAATATATTTTATATAGATAAATATATCAATATTATATAATATATAATTGCTATATAAATATATCAATATTATAAATATCAATAAATATCTGTGTCTCAGGCCTGTGTTTTCTTTTTTTTAATTAAAAAATTTTTTTGGATATTTATTTATTTCCTTCTGTTGCCCTTGTTTTGTTGTTGTAGTTATTATTGTTGTTGATATCACTGTTGGATAGGACAGAGAGAAATGGAGAGAGGAGGGGAAGACAGAGAGGGGGAGAGAAAGACAGACACCTGCAGACCTGCTTCACTGACTGTGAACTGATTCCCCCGCTACCGCCCGATTCTCCTGTGTTTTCTTATGCTTTAAAAATTTTTTTTCTTTATTGGGGAATTAATGTTTTACATTCAACAGTAAGTACAGTAGTTTGTACATGCATGACATTTCTCAGTGTCTTATGCTTTTTTTTTTGTATTCTTTCTTCTCCTCCTCCTCCTCTTCCTCTCACTCCTCCTTTTTCTTCCTTTTTTTTCCTATATAGAGCCAAGGCTGTGAGGATATTTTTATGCCTCCCCACTGACTTCATAGAATGCCAGGGTGTTCCTGTGCCACAGACACGACACCCCCTTCACCTCCTCCAACACACACTAAGAATTTCTTAGTGTTCTCTCCCTTCAGTCATTCTCCCAAGTCCCACAATGCCACTAATTGCAGGTTTCTATGATGACAGACATTCAGTAGGGGCTTATTTATTTATTGGCTAGAGTAAGAGAGAAATCAAGAGGAGGGGGCGGGTGGTAGCGCACCTGGCTGAGCGCACATATTACAGTGCGCAAGGACCCAGGTTCGAGCCCCTGGTCCCCACCTGCAGGGGGAAAGCTTTACAAGTGGTGAAGCAGGGCTGCCGGTGTCTCTCTGTCTCTCTCCCTCTCTATCACCCCCTTCCCTCTTGATTTCTGGCTGTCTCTATCCAATAAATAAAGATAATTAAAAAAAAATTTTAAGTTAAAAAAAAAAGAAATCAAGAGGGAAGGAGGAGGTAGAGAAGAAGGGAAAGAAACATCTGCAGCATCACTGCTTCACCATTTGTGAAGCTTTCCCTCTGCAGGTGGGAACTTAGGGTTTGGAGTCAGGTCCTTGAGCTCTATAACATGTGCGGTCAACTGGTCCACTGGATATACCACTGCTCATCCCCCTCCCCCCCACCAAGTGATGAGATTTATTTATTTATTTGTGCCAAACCACTGCTCAGCTGTAGTTTATAGTAACATGGAGGATTGTACTTGGGACTTTGGAGCCTCAGACATGAGAGTCGTTCTGTATAACCATTATGCTATCTCTCCCACCTGCCAAGTAGTATTTTCATGGACTTTCTGGATAATTTGTTTGAGGAATGCTGGGACCTATAAGCCTAAACAGACAGGGTGGCAGAGAGGTGTGTGTGTGTGGGGGGGTGGCCATCTGTAATCACTGTGCCTAACAGCTTCCCACAGATTCTGACTCACCATACCTTCCAGGTTTACAAAGAGACTTTTAGATGGGGTGTGATTAAGATCAAATGCTGTTTTCTCCAATAAAGTCCCGAAGCATCTCTGTGTTCCAACAATATCCTGTCTTAGCTCTACTCCTCCTGAGTAGTCCAGCAGCCTCCAGCCTACTCTGAACCAGTCTGAAAGGGGTGAGAAGCAGCAGAGGCAGCAAAGGGGCCTAAAGGTTCAGGTGGGGAAGGGAGGTCTCACATGTAGCAGAAGGTGAGGAAGGATGGGTGGATGGCTCATCTGGACAAGCTCGTACTTTGCTGTGTGTGAACCCCCTGGATTTGAGCCCCAGCAATGCATGGGAACACCAGGAACAGCCTTGAGGGAGCAGGGAATGGCAGGGAAAGTGCTGCGGTGTCTCTTTCCACCCACTAACAATAATAAAAGAGTAAACATTGAGCCAAAACTGGGGAGGAAGCATAATGGTTACCCACAAGACCTTCCTGCCAGAGGTTCCAAGGTCCCAGGTTCAACCCCCAGCACCACCATCAGCCAAAGCTGAGCAGTGCTCTCCTCCCTCTGTATCTTTCTTTCTGTATCTCTCTCATTACAGTAAGTAAAATATTATTTTAAAATAATAAATAAGTAGGTGGATTAGGAAGACTTCTCAGCATATATGCCAATCTTGGGTTCATTTCTCAATTTAGCGAAAAGAGAAAAACCAAAGCAAAACAAACAAAAAACCAAAAAGGTTGGCCTGTGAAGTTGAGCAGGTACCAGAGTGATGTTCTGGTTCTCTCCATTCCTTTCTCTTAAAAAGAAATAAATCTTGAAAAGGAGTGAGGAGTGTCCAGTGCCTCATACTGGAGGGATATTTGTACTTTGATGGTGCTAGCATAGTTTTTCAGGAGGTTGAAAATTATTGGCTAATATTCAAAATGTCTTATAAATCAACATTATCTCAGTCAAAATAAATAAATAAATAGTAAAAGATTGTATACTCAAAGTGAAACAAAAATGGGCGAGGCAAAAGGGGGGTATAAAGTGGAAAAAAAGCATAAACTAGATTTATTTCCATGTCTGGATAGAGAAGTCAATCCAGAGTATATGAAAGTCTCTGATTAGGTGGTGCAATATAGCATAATGGTTCTGCAAAAAGACTTTCATGCCTGAAACTCCAAAGTTCCAGGTTCAGGCCCCAACACCACCATAAACCAGAGATATGCAGTGGTGTGTGTGTGTGTGTGTGTGTGTTTAAGAGCGAGAGGGGGAGAGAGAAGAGGGTACTGAACAGTGGAAAGAGAGAGGGGTCGGGCTGTGGCATACTTATGCACTAAGTGCAAGGACCTGGGTTCAAGCCCCCACTTCCTACCTGCGGTGGGGACGCTTCACAAACGGTGAAGCAGGTCTGCAGGTGTCTATCTTTCTCTCTCCTTCTTTACCTCCACTCCCCTCTCAATTTCTCTGTGTCTTATCCAATAAAATGATGGAAAAAAAAACAAAAGGAAAGAAAGTCAGTAGGAGCAGTGGATTCATAGTGATGGCACAGAGCCTCAGCTATAACTCTGGTGAGAGAGAGAGAGAGAGAGAAGGGAAGAGAGGAGAGAGAAGAAAGGAGAGAGGAGAGAGGAGAGGAGAGGCGAGGAGAGAGTAGAGGAGAGGAGAGGAGAGAGGAGAGAAGAGAAGAGAAGAGAAAAGGAGAGAGGAGAGAAGAGAAGAGAAGAGAAGAGAAGAGAAGAGAAGAGAAGAGAAGAGAAGAGAAGAGAAGAGGAAAGCAGAGAGGAGAGAGGAGAGGAGAGAACACACAAACTCAGTGCAGGGATTGAACCTGGCCTCACACAAGCAAGTCCTGTGCTCTATTCACTTTGCAAGCTGAGTTATCTCCCTAGTCATTGGCTGCTTGGTTGGTCCTGGCTGAGCAGAGGTAGGAAACTTACGTTCTTTGGGCAGAAGTTGCCCATGTCTGCCCTATTACATCCTGCCTCCTGGGAGTGGGCAGTGTGGACTGAAGACTGACTTGTGGTGATGAGAGCTTGGCACTGCCATCCCAGACCACCTGTTGAGCTTTTGCCATGTATAGACTTCAGCTCTGAGTACATATTCTTTCACTCTAAACACTTAACGTTTCAAATTAGTAAACTGATTGCATTTAAGCAATGGGCTTAAAGTGTTCATACATTTCTAATATATATTTTTTGAAATATTAATTAGCCTATAATCTTAGGCCAAGAAAACCAGAAGTAATGATTTTTGTCAGTATATCAGATAGAGTTCCTTGTAAATAGCATTCAATGACATACATCCTGGTAAGGTCTTGTATGGGACACTAAATCCTAACCATGAGATCTTCTTTTTTATTTTAAAAATATTTATATTTTTAAACTTATTATTGGATAGAGACAGAGAGCAGTTGAGAGGGGAGAGGGAGATAGAGAGACAGAGAGACACCTGCAGCCCTGCCTCACTACTCCTGCAGGTGGAGACTAGGGACTTGAACCCAGGTCCTTGTGCACTGTAATGTGTGTGCTTAACCAGATGCATCCCTGCCTGGCCCCGAACCATGAGATTTTCAAAGCAAACCAAGTTCCAAAATAACTTGGTTATAATAACTATCTATTACCTTCTCTCTGTTTTTTTGCCTCCAGGGTTATTGCTGGGGCTTGGTGCCTGCACTACAAATCCACTGCTCCTGGAGGCCATTTTTTCCCCACTTTGTTGCTGTTGTTGTTATTGTTATTCTTGCCACTGATGTTGTTGTTGTTGGATAGGACAGAGAGAAATCAAGAGAGGAGGGGAAGACAGAGAGGGGGAGAGAAAGACAGACACCTGCAAACCAGCTTCACTGCTTGTGAAGTTAACCCCCTGCAGGTGAGGAGCCGGGGGTTGGAGCCGGGGGCTGGAACTGGGATCCTTATGCTGGTCCTTATGCTTCGCTCCATGTGCACTTAACCCACTGTGCTACCGCCCAACCCCCTATCTATTGCCTTCTTAAACTCTTAAGACAGCAAGGAACCTTCCTCATGCTCTGTAAACCTGTATTTCTCCCAGTCCTGGAACCTTTGGGGCTTTGCTTGGTTTCCTTCATGCTTCTCTCAGTCCAGACCACTTGATGCTGCATCCGCTGGTCTCAAGCAAATCAATGTAACGGGCCACCTCCTCATGTTTCATTTCAGACTGTGTCCAGAGATGCCAGGCCTGGGATGCCAACCCTCCAGTTCCAATACTCTGATGAGAGTTTTCCTAGCTCATAGGACTCCTTAGTTCTATTTTGGGTGGTGCAGTTCCTAACAAAGTTACAGAACCTAGCTACAGACCAGGGCCCATGAGATAGGGCACATGTCACATGTATCCATAAGTTGGGGGAAAACACAGACCTTAAAGTAAAAGTGTGTAGTTGTCTACAGTGACTCAATAAGTGTAGCCAGCAAGTAAAAAGACCTAAAAAGACACCATAAAGTACTTAATCAGATACTCTCTATTTACACCTAGATACCCTCCTCACCTACTCCCTATTTCAATTCCCTCAGTCACTCCAAGGCCAACCTTCTTAGGCAAAGTAAAGATTACAAAGGCTGGAAAAGGACAAGAGACCAGCACACTTTAGAGATGGCCCTTTTGGTCATTACCAGGCCACCTCATTATCCAGGGACCTACTCAGGGAATCCTGGGATTTCCACATAAATATGATAGGCCTAGACCCTCTAACAGGTCCCTCTGTCTATCATCACTGGTCATCTCCATCAGGAACAACATCATAAACCCTCCAGTGGGCCTCTACAGGATGTAGAAGAACAGTAGTAGAAATTGCCCACATGCCAGAGGGAGACTGGGTCAACATACTCTACTACTCAAGGAAGACGGGTCCTGAAATGAGTGCAGGCTAGAATGTTCCTAGCTATGACCATGGAATGTGAGCTGAGATCTACAGGAATGCAGAGGTTACACAGGCTCCTGTGCTAAATATGAGCAGACATGGGGCAGAGGTCAGATCAATGGTGTTTACAGGTATTTATGTACTTTCTCCATATTTGGGAGCTACTCTCTGCCCTTATCCAGCTTTCTAGTCGTATTCTCAACTCTGATAACATCTTCTTCCCAGAAAATCCTCCCAGGTCACCTACGTGTTAGTTGTCAGACTCAGGCAAAAATTAGTAAAGTCATAGACTCCTTGGAATATACCTCAAATGAACTTCCTGTCTCCTTCCAACATGAAGACCCCAAATTTCATCTGCTATACTTTTACCTTTAGATTCTTGATTATTAAACAATTTGTTCTGCTTTATATCTTAGTGCTTTTCAGCCACCAAGTTGCAGATGCTACCATGATGCCAGTCTGACTTTCCTGGGCAGATGACCTCACCAGTGTGTCTTAGAACCCTCCCCCCCTTCCCAATGCCCTATCTCCCTAGGGAAAAATGGGCTGGGGGTATGGATCAGCCTATCAATGCCCATGTCCAATGGCGAAGCAGTTATAGAAGCTAGACCTCCCACCTTCTGCTCCCCGTGAAGATCTTTCGTCCATGCTCCCAGAGGGATAAAGACTAGGGAACCTTCCATTTGAGGGGAGGGGATGTGGAATTCTGGTGCTTGCAATTGTATGGATTTGTACCTCTCTTATCCCACAATCTTGCCAGTCATTATTAAGTGACTAGTTATAATAATAATAGTAATAATAATAAAAATAGCCGCCAGAAATAGTGGATTTGTAGTGCAGGCACCAAACCCCAGCGGTAACCCAGGAAGCAAACAAAATAAATGAAGTTGTTTAAAACAAGAATTATATCAGGTGAGAGAAAAGGAGTAGATTCTGGGGTCTGTATACATTTTAACAGGGGACAAAGCCTTTTTGAGTGCCAGTCATGATAGGTGAAGTGAAAGACAGAGTAAGATCTTGTCTTGGTTTCATACCAGTGACCTTTTATAAAACAGGAGATGACCTTTTATGAAGAATAACTCTGGCTATGCCTGGAGTTGTCACTGCCCTGACAGAGGTTCTGATGACACAGCCCCATGGGACTGGCTATGTGATCCCCTCTTTGGTTAATGCTAAACTCTTAGCTATTCCAGTGCTATTGAACATTCCTCTTGGCATTCTGTGCCTTCTTTTTGTCTGATCCCCAAACACACCTTTGAATCAACAGTGATCTCCCCATCTCTCTCCTCTTAATCTTCCCCTGACTCAGCCTCTGTCTTCTTCAGCTACCCTTATCAGTTCTGATGAACATAGGGTTTTTTTTTTCCTCACCCTTAGTACTGCCTTACTTCTTTTTTTTCATCCTTGACAGATTGACGCTTGCCAATACTTAGTGATGTTTAAGGTATAAGCATGCATGCCTACATGCATTTATTTCCTTTTTTCATTTGCTCAACATGCATTTTTTCTTATTATTTTATAGAGATAGAAATTGAGAGGGGAGAGGGAGACAGAGAGGGAGAGAGACACCTGCAGCAGTGCTTTACCGCTCATGAAGTTGTCCCACTGCAGGTGGGGACTGGGGGCTTGAACCTGGGTCCTTGCACACTGTAGTGTGTGCACTTAATCAGGTATGCCACTGACTGGCCCCTCAGTATGCATTTTGACCAAAGGATCTGCAAAGACAGTCTGCACCGCACTCCAAAAGGCTCCTGGCCTAGTTAAGTAGAAAAATATATATATAAGTATGAAATACTGGTGACAGCTTGGGAAGTGTGTTGCTGGCTCAGAAGGGAAGGGAAAGGGCACTGCTTCCAGGACTAAGGGAAGTCTTAACGTATGAGGCCATACTTAAGTGCATTTGGCTCTGAAAAGAATTCTCATACATGGTGGAGAGGAGGGTAGAGAGAGGAAAGACATGCCAGCAGGGGTCTGCGAAAAAAAAAGTCTGATCATATTCTGTCCAGTGTGGTCAAAAGGAAAGGAGCTGTGTAAGGTACAGGGCACGTCTATTGGCTTGATGGCAAATATCACTTTATAATGTCTGGTTGTGTGACTTGAATACATAGCATTATTATTATTGTTGTTGTTGTTGTTATACACCCAAAAGCCTAACAAAATTCTTTAGAAGTCTTTTATACTCCCCCCTTCTAAAAATAAATGTTATTAATGCTTATAAGTAACTCTTTGCAAGTATAAAGTCCAAAGTCAGTAGCACATGTGGCCTACAAAATCCATTATGATCTGACTGGCTTTCTATTTACCCCAATTTCAGGAAACTGAGTTCTTAAATGTTCTACTACACACACACGCACACACACACACACACACACACACACACACACACACACACACACACATATATATATATATATATATATATATATATATATATATATATATATATTGAATCACCAGCATAGGAAATACTGTGTGTTTGAGAGGATGTAGGGGCAGTGGCACACCTGGTTAGGTGCACATAATAGCATGCGTAAGGACCTGGGTTGGAGTCCTTGTTCCCTGCCTGCTCAAGCAATGAAGGTCTGCAGTTGTTTCTCTCTCTCTCTCTCTCTCTCCCTCCCTGTTCTCAATTTCTATGTGCCCTATCTAATAAAATAGAAAGAAAAACAAAGGGAATAAATGGCTGCCAGGAGCAGTGGATTTATCGTGCAGACACCAAGTCCCCAGCAATAACCCTGGTTGAAAGAAAGAAAGAGAGAGAGAGAGAGAGAGAGAAAAGAAAGGAAAAGAAAAGGAATGCTGATAAACTCTGTTGGTGGGAATGCAAAGTTGTGCAACTCCTATGGAAAACAGTCTGGAGACTCCTTAAATAGATAAAGTAGTAATACCATATGATCTAGCCATACATTTTCTAGGTATATATCCAAAAGAGAATAAGTCACTAATTTGAAGGGACATATACACCCCCATGTTCATAGCTGGACTATTTCCAATAGCCAAGAAGTGGGAGCAAGCTAAGTGTTCACTGATAGATGACTAGATAAAGAACTTATGGGAAGTATATTCAACGGAATACTGCTCTACACTTAAACAATGTGATATTGTATCCTTTGAGACAAAGTGGAGGGAACTGGAGGTGAAAAGAAAAAAAAGAGGAAGAAGAAGAAGAAAAAGAAAAAGAAGGAGGAGTGGGAAAAAAAAGCTGTCAAATTCTCTCTTAGCCTTTGGGAGAATTCCTGTGGTTATTGTTACAGGGAGGAGCACAGAACTTTGCTGGTCAGTGCCATCGAGAATTATACATGGAAATCTTACAATTTTGTGAACCATTGTCCGATCACTAAGTAAACACATGGTTAGACAAATAAGGAATGGGATGAGTATAATGTCTGTTTGCCAAGAGAGTAAACCAGTGATGTTCATTTACGGGAGTTGTGGTTCATTGGCAGTGGCTCCCAAATCTGGCAGATTATCAAAATCTCCAGGAAAGACTACTTATCTGTTTGCTCTTATGCATCTGCTTTTAAGCATCCACGTGATTATGAAGAGAAGTCAGATTTGGGAACTCTGCTATGCAAAATAGTGGTTCTTTTCCAGAAGCTTCTGTCCTCATCATCTGATGAGCTTTATGGATTTTCTTTCTCCTCAGTCCAAGGAGTTTCAGCTCGATAGGTCAAGCATAACAGTTTGAAAGCAATCCCTTCTTCATCCTGATGCTCAGTGATGATGGGACCCTTCTGATTTGGGTGGGGGGTTCCAGCTATCTCAATTTTACCTTCTATGGACAAAAAGTAATTTTCAGAGAGCATCTTCAACATATATATTTTTGTTTCTTTATAAACTACATAAAGGCATTTCTTTACACCTTGGAAAATTCTACATTCAAAAGTAATGGGGGGGGCGGGTGGCACTGCACCTACTTGAGTGAAGATGTTACAATGCACAAGGATCTGGGTTCAAGTACCCAGTCCCCACCTGCAGGGGGAAAGCTTTGAGAGTGGTGGAACAGTGCTGCAGGTGTCTCTCTGTTTCTCTCTGTCTGTCTCTTTCTGTCTCTCTCACTATCTATCTATCTCCTTCCCCTCCTCTCAATTTCTGGCTCTCTCTATCAAATAATGATAGTTTAAAAATGAAAGTAATGAGTAGAATAATGAGATAAAAAGAAACATATTCTTTATCCCCTTTCTTCCATGGTTTCACTTTTCATTCTCTTGTGTCAACCCCTGAGAGAAGGAATGGGGACATCGGTTCTTAATTGGACCTCAACTCTTGGAATCTCCTCCTTCCAAACCAACCAAGTCACTCTTACTCAATTATTTAGTTGGAACATTATATACATACATTGATTATATTCCCCTTATATCTAAGCATTAAGAGCAGGGCTGTGGACAGAGGGATGGGTACAGGAAATACTTGATCTCAGGGAATTTTTATCAGCACGTAGACATTCAACACATGACTGCTTACTAATTATGTTGTAACATTAATGGGTGCTTAAAAAAAAAGTCTGTGTAAACTAAGAGATTAACCTTACCTGGAAACTTAGGTAAATCCCTAGTTTTGTACTGGGGGGAATCAGGCTAAGATTGTTCCCCACATGGTTAAAAAGATCATCACACATAAACCCAACAAAGAATGAATTGAGAAGGTGTGATTTTCAGGAATTTGCTCACATGTTGGCAGCCCACGTGTGTGGGGGGGGGGAGAACAAGAGAAAGCCTTGCCACACCCAGAGGACTAGTATACATGATCATACAAGCCCCACCTTCACCCCCTCTCTAAGCCACACCCTCACCTGTTCCTCTTCCATTTCCCTATAGGCAACACGTTTCTGTTTCTGTGTTTCCCCCCCAACTATTTCCTGTAATTTTTCTGACCTCAACAGTTTGGAAATCATATTTCAGATGAATTTTGAGGGGTAAACAGAAATAAGCTAGGCAGAGGGGAGGAGAACAGGGTCCCAGGATTAGGAAGAAAAAAAAATTGACAACATTGTCATAGGTTGGTCACCAGGTTCGTTCTGGGAGTTGAAAGAAAATGGGAGTGTTTCAGACCTATAGGGTGAGATGAGGGGACACACCAAAGAAGTTGCAAAGAGGGCAGAGAGTAGTCTCACTACAAGACCACGCTAAGGGATTTTAGTCTTTATGGCAGACTGCGCACACAGCACCACTGAAGAATTTAGAGCTGGGAAGCGGCAGGGTGAGATAAAAGTTTCATTTAAAAAAACAAAAAAGGCAGTCTGGTGACAGCGCAGTGGGTTAAGCGACGTGGCGCAAAGCGCAAGGACCGAAGGACCAGCGTAAGGATCCCGGTTTGAGCCCCTGGCTCCCCACCTGCAGGGGAGTCACTTCACAGGCGGTGAAGCAGGTCTGCAGGTGTCTGTCTTTCTCTCCCTTTCTCTGTCTTCCCCTCCTCTCTCCATTTCTGTCCTATCCAACAACAACGACATCAGTAACAACAACTACAACAAGAAAACAACAAGGGCAACAAAAGGGAATAAATAAATATAAAAATAGAAACAAAGATAATAAATTAAAAAAAATAAAATTAATTAGTGACTTAATAATGTTTAACAAGATGAGAAGATACAGGGGTACAATTCCATACAGTTCCCACCATCAGAGTGTTATGCCCCATCCTCTCCAGTGGAAGCTTTCCTATTTATCCCTTTGCTTCTTTGCTGGACATGGACCTTGGCAGGTCAATCCATACCCCGAGCCTGTTTCTGTCTTTCCCTAGTTGTGTAGGGCTCTGGAGAGGCGGAGTCCCAGGACACATCAGTGAGGCAAAAATTCACTTTCTAAGGTTGCACATTCTTGGCATTTTTTTCCTTTTGACTCACCAGGTAGAAACCTCTGCTCACACTTGCCCTTTCCCCATTTTCTGTGAACTCTTCCACATCCTTCAAAATCCAACAGTGAGTTCACTTCCTTTGTGAATTTTTCTTCCTTAAACTCTAAATCAACGAGAGCTAATCTTAATGATAAACTTTCCTGGGTTTTAATATATAACTGATCTGTTTAATTTAGGACAGAGAAAGTTGAATTAATTCTAAACACTGCATAATATATATCCTATTTGGTTCCTTCATTTTGTTTTAAGACTTTGTTCTCCTCTGTTTATCTTATATGCTTTGTTTATCCTATACATAATTCTCTCTCTCTCCTTCCCCCTCCCCTTCTTCCTCTCTTCCCCTCTCTCTCTCTATATATATATGTATATATACATATATATGTATAAATGTGTTGTCAATATGACGATTTTTAGTTTTTCCAATCGAAATGAGTTTCAGTGATATTACTTTCTTTGCAAATACTTATGCTTTCTACATTTATTTTTCTTTAGCCTAATTTGTCTTTCACATGTTTTATTTGTATCTTGCATGTGTACATGTATATGTGTGTGTATATATACGCCTTTGGGGACACACTGTACTTTTGGGGTACAAGTTGAGAAATGCAAGACCCAATTATTATTGATGCATCGATAAATGCTCCTGCTGAATATTACTGCTAGGAAAAGAGGGAGGCTGAGTCCTAGTAATTCTTTTCATGAAGGCTAAAGTCACGTCAGTCTTCTATCGTATATGTTTATTACGTATCCTATGTAAGGAAAGTTGGGAAACACTTGGTATGTATTTCTTTTTTGATTGCTGGCGCTTTCTACATGAAAACCTGATTGCATTATTGAATACCTGACTTGGGTCTTACCTGGGTCTTTGAGTATCCCCTTCCCTTCTGATGGTCACAATAAAACAGTGAAATAAACACTGCGCTTCCCAGTTGCTAATAAAAAGTCACTGAACTTGTCTTTTATCACCAGTCCCTGGTGTTCGTTTCCCAACTAGCAAAGTCCTTAGACATTATCCTTAGGGATAAGTATTATTCTTGCTCCATCATTCAAATTTCCCTATTTTTATTTTTTTTGTCAATTTTTATTTTTAGATAGAAAAAATGGGACACTGGGTTCTAGTCTCCAGTCCTTCCGTGTATGTGTAGGTGTGTGTGTGTGTGTGTGTGTGTGTGTGTGTGTGTGTGTGTGACTTCATGAGATTGGGCCCTCCTCAATCGCTATCGAACAGGCCATGGCCGGTGCGCCATGTTCCATCGCTGGGGAGCCAGAGATGACCCGAACTGCCACTGCAGCTACAGACAGACTATGACCCACATAGTCAATGACTGCCACCTCTCCAGATTCAAAGGAGGTCTCGAAACTTTACATCAGGCTCAACCTGACGCTGTTGACTGGCTACGGAAGAAGGGCAAACGCTAGAAGAAGAGGAAGTGGTGAACAATTAAGCAAGTGCTACAGGTGTCTCTCTCTCTCTCCTCTACTTTCCCTCCCCTCTCAGTTTCTCTTGTTCTGCTAAATAAGGAAAACAAAAATAGCTACCAGTAGTAGTGGATTCCTGTGCAGGTACAGAATCCCAGTGCCTAGTGATGACCCTGATGGTAATAAAAAAAAGAAAAGAAAAAATAATAAAGGAAAAATAGAGAGAGAGAGAGAGGGAAAGAGAATAGCACTGTAGCATTGAAGCATTATTTTCCCATTTTCCTTTAAACTCCAGCCTCTGGCTACAAGCAGGCTCAGAATAGGTGCCAGGGACTGCCATCACTATGTCCCTTAATTTCCACTTAATTGCCCTTGACTCCCCATGGGACTAGAGAGGATATGGTGGCAGAAGAGGGAGGGAGGGGCCAGGTAGGCACTGCTGTGCCACAGCTCAGATTGTCAAGACACAGGGTGGGAAATAGACAAATTGCTCCAGGAAGACGAATATCATTCACTTGAGCAGACACAGCCTTCTGTTTCCTTCACAATCCAAATATTTCTAACTTCCCACTGTTAGAAACACGGCTTCTGTATACACTAGCATAAGAGAAGCAAAACACCAACAAGAAGCCAAAGTCTGGAGGACAGTCAAACCTTCATCTTTTAGAGATGACTCCAATAGATCCAGAGAAGCATGACTTCAAAGAACACACTTATTTATTTGTTTATGTACTTATGTATTTATTTATTTGTCACTGGGGTTATTGCTGGAGTTTGGTGCCAGCACTATGAATCCACTGCTCCTGGCAGCCATTTTTTTTTTCTTTCGGTTTTATTTGATAGGAGAAAAATTGAGAGGGGGAGAGGGAGATAGAAAGAGAGACACACCACTCCTGAAAACATCCTGCCTTCAGGTGGGGAGCTCAGACCTGGGTCCTGGCAAATGGTAATGTGTACACTCAACCAGGTGCTACACTACCCTACCTGTAAGAACTCACTTTGAAGTGTAATCAAGTCATAGACCCAGTTACTAGGGCTGTCCACTAAGAGGACTGATCTCTTACTACAGATTGTCTGCATTCCTACCCAGCCAGTTCAAGGTCAGATACTCAGCGCAGTGGGGTATAGAGAGGTCATTATGGCACGGATTCTGTGCTAAAAAGAACTTGAAGAATTGACATGGAAACAACAGTGTTCTAAAATTACTGTTGATGGGTTCAGAAAGAGCTAAACACAACCAGATTATGGAAACTCACAGGAAAGAATTATGAGTGGGACCAGAGTGGTAAGGGTCAGTGCTTTGGAGAGGTGAGCCTTGGTCTTCCTCTGGGAGCTGCGTCTCCATGGTCAGAGACACCCTCTACCATTCCAAGTACTTTCCCTGAAGCACATTTGCCTGGTCTTGGCTGGAGTGGCGTTTTGGTGAAGGAGTGGGCAGAAAGGTGAGCCAGGAAGCCTTGAGACAGCAGTTTGGGTATGTGTGGAGGTGGCAGAAGGTCTGATTACCTAGAACGACCTTCACCTTCTTGGTTCCACTGGTGCTTGAACATTTCTGTACAACATGCATTTTCGTTTTTGACAGATTCGCCTCTGAATCAAATGTATTGTTTGGATCTCTGGCTCCTCAAGGAAAGAAAGCTATAGCACCATCTTGTGGCAATGCATGCTTTGACTCATAAGCCTTTAGGTCTTAAAAAATAGTTGACATTAGTGAAAGGAAATTTGTTCTTGGCTCCCAATCACTCTTGGGATACAAGATTTAAGAGTTAACAAAAAGGTTTTCCAAATAGCCTAATTCTTTGATGGCTGACTCAGCAGATTTGGTCAGGGGACGTTTCTTATTTTCAGAACAAGCTTTCAATTTCTTTCTTTTTAGACTTGTGTCCTTAGGTCTGGGTTTTATCTATGTCCTGAGAAATCCTTTCATTTCTGAATTTAACAAAACAACTCTAAATCCACAGAGAAAACTGCTAAGAGACACTAGGTATCTGCTTTATTTATTTATTAACTTATTTATTTTCTGTCTCTTCTAAGAAACTGGGAAAAACAGTTCCCTTCATCTTTAAGGAGTTAAAGCAGTTAAGTGAGGAACTTGGAGAAGAATTCCTAACTGACAGAAATTTAGATAATCGCTTTCCAGTATCATTATTACTTTTAAAAAATTTTTTATTGGGAGATTAATGTTTTACAGCTGACAGTATATACAATAGTTTGTACATGCATAACAGCATCCCCCAGTTTTCCACATAACAATACAACCCCCCCACTAGGTCCTCTGTCATCATGTTCCAGGATCTGAATCCTCCTCCCCACACCTCACCCCAGAGTCTTTTACTCTTGTGCGATACATCAACTCCAGTCTAAGTTATTATTACCTTTTATTGTCACTAGGATTGTTGGTGGTAGTCAGTATCTACATGATGAATTTACTGCTTTTAGAAGCCAATAATTTTTTCTTTTTTTTTTTAATTTGATAAGACAGAGAGCAACTGAGAGGGGAGAGGGAGGAAGAAAAAGGGAGAGATACACCTGCTGCCCACTCCACCTTTCCTGAAGCACCCCTCACACCCCGAAGTTGGGACAGCAGCGTGAACCCTGGTTCCTGTGCATAGTAGCTTGTGATTCCCTCCAGGATGCAATATAAACTTGTCCCGAAATTTGCATTTTAAACTTAAATTTATTTATTTATTTTTTAAAAAGATTTTATTTATTTATTAATGAGAAAGATAGGAGAGAGAAAGAACCAGGCATCACTCTGGCACATGTGCTGCCGGGGATCGAACTCAGGACCTCATGCTTGAGAGTCCAAAGCTTTATGGCTGCACCACCTCCCGGACCACACTTAAATTTATTTTTAACGGATGATGTGCTTATTGGATCATAAAGAATTTGATGATCTCTCAGCTTCAACATAGTCTGTGAATGGGTGAAATATAATTTACTTAATCAGGCTCCTCTTAGGAGAGTTTCCCACAATTTGGCAGCACTAAGGAACTCTGCCATTAAACCATCTTTTTTTTTTTTTCCTCCTTACTGGGGCTCAGTGCCAACACTACAAATTCACTGCTCCTGGCAGCCATTTTTTTCCATTTTCTTGGCTAGGACAGAGAGAAATTGAGAAGGGAGGGGAAGATAGAGAGGGAGAAAGAAAGATAGACACCTGCTGACCTGCTTCTCTGCTTGTGAAGTGACCCCTTGTAGGTGGGGAGCTGGGGTCTCAAACCTGGATCCTTGTGGGGACCCTTGCATTTAGTACTATGTACGCCAAACCAAATGAGCTTTAATGAACCAGTTTACACTTGTTACTTTTCTTTCTACTCCTGGCAGTTTTCCTCAGGGCTATACTTCTGAAGGTGGGGTTGCTGGATCAAGTGGAATATAAATTTATAATTGTGGAAGATATTGCCAAATTGTTCTCCTTGGAGTTTATTTCTATCAAGCTATAGCACTGCATGCCCTCAGTCACTTATATTTTATAACTTTCTTGATCTTTGTCAATCTGATTGATGACATACTATATTTCCATGCAGTTACTGTTGCAGTATCAACAATTTTCTTGCCTTGAATCTGATAACATGAACTCAAACGTCTTCTTGATGACTGTTCACCCAGGCATTCTCTGTCTCCAGAGCTACATTGGAAGATATATTGATTTTTTCAAAATAATATATATTATATATATATATAATAATAATATATTATTATATATATATTTATGTTATTTATATTTATTTATATTTATAAATAAATTTATATTTATTTTTATATATATATGTTTCAATAATAATATATATATATATTATTATTGAAACATTTTCAATCTGTTTTTGAAATAAGTCTTTCACAAGACTATATGCATTTTAGAAATACAATTTTACACCTCTTAAAATACCTTATTAATGGGCTGGCCAGTGGCTTGAGTGCATAGGTTGCCATGCGCATGGACCCAGGTTCAAGCCCCTGGTCCCCAACTTCAGGTGGGAATCTTCATGAGCAGTGAAGCAGGATTGCAGATCTCTGTCTCTCTCTCTGTGTGTCTCCCCATTTCTTTGTCCCCTCCCCTCTAGATTTCCATCTCTATCCAATAAATGAACAAAACATTAAAAAATAGACTACTACACCACATCCACCACTGAAGTCCCAACATCCCTTCAACAAAATCCACTGGAAAACCCATTCACCTGATTCCTTTTGGCCATTTCAGTTCTTCCATCTGAGTGTAAAGGTTTGTTTTCATTAAACTTTGCATGTCCTCTCTCTTTGTTTCTTTATATACCCATATGGGTGAGATCATTCAGTACTTCCCTTTTTTGTAAGTCCCTTTAGTAATACTTGTAAAGCTTGTTTAGTAATCGTGACTTCCTTTTTACTGGAAAGTTCTTTATCACACCTTAAAATCACAATGGTGACTACCTGGGTAGAGTATTATACTTTCAATATAACTGGCCAGATCCTTTGGTCTTCACAATTTCTGTTGAGAAATCAATTGAATCTTGGGGGAAGATGTCCTTTGATACTTGACTATTCACCTTTTCTCTTATTGCTTTTAGGATATGTATATAATTTTTATGTATAAAATAGAAATATTGGGGAGTCAGGCGGTGGTGCAGCAGGTTAAGCTCACATGGCCCAAAGCACAAGGACCGGCATAAGGATCCCGGTTTGAGCCCCTGGCTCCCCACCTGCAGGGGAGTCACTTCACAAGTGGTGAAGCAGATCTGCAGGTGTCTATCTTTCTCTCCCCCTCTCTGTCTTCCCCTTCCACTCTCCATTTCTCTCTGTCCTATCCAACAACAATGACATCAATAACCACAACAATGTTAAACAACAAGGGCAACAAAATGGAAAATAAATAAATATAAAAAAATAAAATAAATAGAAATATTGACATGACTATAGGATAAGAGGGGTACATTTCCACATAATGCCCACCATCAGAACTTTCTATCCCATCCCTTCCCCTGATAGCTTTCCTACCCTTTATCCCTCTGGGAATATGGACCTTTTCTTTCCCTAGTGGGGTAGGGATCTGGAGAGGTGGGGCTCCAAGACACATGGTGGGGGTTGTCTGCCCAGGGAAGTCAGGTTGGCATCTTGGTAGCATCTGGAACCTGGTGGATGAAAAAGAGTTAAGATATAAAGCAGAACAAATTGTTGATGAATCATGAACCTAAATGCCGAAATATTGCAGACGAGGATTTGAGAAAAAGCTAGTAGGTCTATTTTAGGTATATTCCAAGGGGCCCATGATTTTACTATTGTTTTGTCTGTGCCTGAGATCTATCTAATATGCAGGTGGCCTCAGGTTATTGTCTAGGGAGATGGTGTCATAGTTGGAAAAAGGACTCGAAAGCTGGATCAGGGAAGAGAGTAACTCTCAAATATGGGGAAAGTTTTATAAATACTATTAACTGTAAACCACATCAATTTGCTCTGGGGCCCACATTCAGCACAGGAGCCTATATAATCTATACATCCCCGTAGGTCTGAGCTCACATTCTGTGGTCACAGCTCGGAATATTCCAGGCTGCACTAATGTCAGAACCCATCTTCCTCAGGTAGTAGGTAGAGTATGTTGTCCAACCTCCCTTTGGAGAATGGAACATTCCCTACCATTACTGATCCACATTGAGGGCAAGGTCCTATAGGGGACCACAAAGGGGTTCATTATGTTGTTCCTTTGGATGAAACTCCTGCTAAGACAGAAATCTTGATAAATTAGCTCCACAGGAAGCCTGTCCAGAGAGGCCAGTGTGGGGGTTGGTCTTGGGGCAGGGAGTACAGAAAGAAATAGCCACGCCTAAACCCCAGCAAATCCTTGTTTCCTTCGTCCTTTTCAGCCTCTATTTTCCAGCCCAAGAGTGGATTTTAGGACTCTTCTTTGGGCCACCCTGACTATCCCCTGCTCCCCGACTCCATCACTGGCCCAAAAATCCTACCATCAGCTGAGATTCCCAGATTGAAAGCAGCTTCCTTGCAGAGCTCACGCCAGGTGTCTCCAAGCTGCCCTCTTTGGCTCGGCCGCTTTTAGAATATTTTTAACTTTTTATCTTTGCAATTTTAATTTTAGCAGGCCTTCCCATACATATGTTTGGGTTTATTTTGTTTGGAACCCCTTGACATTTTAATTTTTTTAATAGGTAAAATGATTATTATTTCTAACAGCTTTTGAAAGTAGCCACATAAGTTCTCCCTTCCTTGATTGACTCCAGTGGAGAATTCATCACAATACTAGTGACAGTTAAGTATTAGGACTCTTTTGAACCTTCTCCCAAGGCCCTGAATTAATTTGTGGTCATAAATTGATAAATTTTTACTTCGGAAATCTGCTTCACAACCTTGGTGTTCAAGAAGCAACAGATGAGTGGTTGAGAAAGTTGTGGTATATATACACAATGGAATAATGAATTCACCTTCTTTAAACTCATCTTAGATGGAGCTTGAAGGAACTGTGTGAAGTGAGATAAACCGGAAAGAGAAGGATGAATATGGGATGATTTCACTTAGAGACAGAAGTTGAGAAATAAGAATGGAAAAGAGAAACACAATGTATTACTTGGACTGGGTTTGGTACATTGCACCCAAGTAAAGGACTCTGCGGGGAGGAGGACTTTCAGGGGAGGGGATTGAGGCTGGAAACAGTCCTTGGGTGGTGGGAGCGGTGTGTATAACTGTGCTCTTATTAACTTACTTATTAATTCAATAATCCAGGGAAAAATACATTGAATATTTCTAGTTCTATAACTGCCTACATTTTAGTCCAAATTTCTATTTCTTTAGTCTAAGCATGCAGTGTATCATCTTTGAAAATTGATTGAGTTCAGACCTTGGAATTTAACTGTTTAAAAAGCTGGAAATAGGTTTTCCTTTCTGTTGTTGTTTTTTAATACTAAGTTACCTATAATCATAGGCTAGATGGATCAGGACCATTTAGTCCTGTCACTATCTAAGATATTGTTATTAGTAGATATCATTAAATGACATACAGCATGATGAGGTCAAGTACAGTAAAGTATATCCCAACCATAGGATTTTTGATGTAAAACAAGCTCTCAACCAATTTGGTTGTAATAATGATTATCTACTGTGTTTTTTGAATCCCAAGACTACAAGGAACCTTCCTCATTCTCTTTAACATCTGTATTTCATCCAGTTCTGGAACCTCTGGAACTTTGCTTATATTTCTTTGCTGCCTCTTCTCTTAGTCCCTTACCCTTTTATACCTCAACTAAACCAGTGCCACCATGCCATGTCATGCTGCCATTGCCTTCACATTGTATCCAGAGATGCCATGCCAGAGATGTCAACCTTCCAACCTCAATAGTCTGGTGAGACCTTTCCTAACACATGGGCTTATCTAGCTCCACTTTAGATGGTGTTTTATTTTGAGGTATATAGTTGCCCCTAACTTATGGGTATGTATACACATGTACCTAGTCCGCTAGGCCCTAGACTAGCAAAGTTACAGACTCTAGATATAGTCTAGGGCCTAACGGACTAGGCACATCTGTATACATACCCATAAGTTAGGGGCAACTACATACCTCAAACTAAAATGCTTAATAGTCCTCTGTTTTTAGGTTTAGAACTATTTAGCTCAGCAACCTAGTAGAAAGGCCTAAAGAAGACACCATAATTTTTTAATATAGATTTTCTAGTCAAATATTTATATGACTTAGGCTTAGGCTCTCCCACCCCCTACTTCACTTCCCTTAAACATCATACCCACTCAACTAACTACACAAAAGAGAGTAAAATTCATCTCTTGACAGCATCAGCACTATTACCACTTTGATAATCTCTTGAAGAAACTATGTATACATACAGCCAAGAGATATACTGGTAAAAATATTTATCTAATAAATGACAATTATTGTCTCTATGACAAATTTTATTAAAATTACCAAACAAGGGATGGAGGGGGGAGGAGGATTCAGGTCCTGGAATGTGATGAGAGAGGAGGACCTAGTGGGAGTTGAGTTGTTATGTGGAAAACTGAGAAAGTGTTACACATGTACAGACTACTGTATTTAACTACTGCAAACCATTAATCCCCCAATAAAGAAATTTAAAAAAAAAGAACATGTAAATTGGTAGAAAAAGGCCTAAGCTGGGTTGAGAGTGTTTTGCAGACAACTATCACAGGAAGAAGAGAAAGTGAATCCTTTTGTCAATAACTGTACTGAAAACCATAATCCCCCAATAAAAGTATAAAAAGAGTAACAACTGGGAGAAAGCCTCAGCTTGTCAGGTAAAAAAGAGAGAGAGAGAGAGAATACAAAAGCCGGAAAAGGGCAACAGACTGGCTCACTTAATGATGGTCTCCTTGGACACTGCCAGGTCACCATATCACCTGGGGTCCTAGTCAAGGAATCCTTGAATTTCCACAGAGATTCAATGGGCCTAGACCTCTAGTAGATCCTTCTCTTTACCATCACTGGTCACTTCAGTCAGGAACATCATTATAAGCCCTCTCGTGGCCTTCTTCAGGACCATACCCTCACTATGAACTACCCATGGGAAGGACTGTCCCACTCCCTGAAAGGAGGCTGGGTCAGCCTACTCTGCTACTCTAGGAAAACCAGTTGTGAAAGGAGTACAGCCCAGAATATTCCCAGCTGTGACCATGGACTGTGAGCTCAGACTGACAGGGACTTGGAGGTTATACAGCTTCCTGTGCTAAGTTAGAATAGATATGAGCCCCAGGGCAGATTGATGTGGTAAATAGTTAATTGTACATATATATATATATGTTTCTCAAGTTGGGAGCTACTCTCTGCTCTGATCCAGCATTCCAGCCTTATTCTTAACATTAACACCATCTTCCTGGACAATATTTTAGTCCACTTGTAGGTTAGCTACCAAGCTCCAACAAAAATTATCACAGTCAAGGGCCCCTAAGAACATACCTAAAATAGACTTCCTAGGTTCTATCCACTCTAAAATCCTGATTCCTTTTTATTTTTATTTATAAAAAGGAAACACTGACAAAAACCTTAGGATAACTCCATAACCATAGCTACAACTCCATACAATTCCCACCACCAAAACTTCATATCCCATCCTCTACCCTGATAGCTTTCCTATTCTTTATCCCTCTGGGAGTGTGGACCCAGAGTCAGTGTGGGATGCAGAAGGTGGAAGGTCTGGCTTCTGTAATTGCTTGCCCACTGAACATGGACATTGTCAGATTGATCCATACTCCTAGCCTGTCTCTCTCTTTCCCTGGTGGGTTGGGGCTCTGGGGAAGTGGGGCTCCAGGACACATTGGTGGGGTCGTCTGCCTAAAGAAATCCAGTTGGCATCATGGTAGCGTCTGGAACCAGGTGGCTGAAAGAAGAGTTAACATATAAATCCAAAGAAATTGATGACTAATCATGAACCTAAAGGCTGAAATATTGCAGAGGAAGATTTGAGGGTCTCCATTTTATAGATAGTTAGTAGGCGTATTTTAGTTTTATTCCAAAGGGCCTATGAATATATTAGTGTTTTCTTTTCTTTTCTTTTTATTTATAAAAAGGAAACACTGGCAAAACCATAGGATAATAGGAGTACAACTCCACACAATTACTATCACCAGAACTCCATACCTCATTCCCTCCCTTGACAGCTTTCCTGTTCTTTAACCCTCTGGGAGTATGGTCATTGTGGGATGCAGAAGGTGGAAGGTCTGGCTTCTGTAATTTCTTCCCTGCTGAACATGGGCATTGGCAGGTGGATCCATACTCCCAGCCTGCCTCTCTCTTTCCCTACTGGGGAAGGGGTCTGGGGAATGAGGGTTCCAGGACACATAGGTGGGGTTGTCTGTCCAGGGAAGTCTGGTTGGCATCATGCTAGCATCTGGAATCTGGTGGCTGAAAAGAGAGTTAGCATATAAAGCCAAACAAATTGTTGACTAATCATGAACCTAAAGGCTGGAATAGTGCAGATGAAGAGTGGGGGTGGGGTGGGGTGGGGGGGTGTCTCTGTTTTGTAGATAACGTGTAGGAATATTTTGGTTATATTCCAAAGGGCCTGTGGCTATACTAGCTTTTTTCCCCCCTGAGCCTGAAATCTGATATGCAAGTGGATCCAAGTTGATGTCATGGCTGGGAAAAGGGCCAGAAAGCTAGATCAGAGAAGAGAGTAGCTCCCAAATATGGGAAAGGTGTATAAATGTTATCAACTGTAAACCCCATCGATTTGATCTGATCTGGGGCCCATATTCAGCTTAGGAACCTATATGACCTCTGCATCTCAGTAGATCTGAGCTCACATTCTGTGGTCATGAGTAGGACCATTCCAAGCTGCCCCAATTTCAGAACTCATCTTCCTCAGGTGGAAGACAGAGTATGTTGTCCAACCTCCCTTCAGAGGAGGGAACATTCTCTACCATTGTTGATCCATGTTGAGGACAAGGTCCTATGGAGGCCCACAGAGGGGTCTATTGTGTTGTTCCTGATAGAGATGACCAGTAACAATGGAGAGAGGAATTTATTCAAGGTGTAGGCCCATCATGTCTGCTTGGGAATTTCAGAACTCCTCAACTAGGGCCGCAGCTGATGGGGTGGCCTGAGACTGACTAAAGAGTCATCATTAATGCCAGTCTCTTGCCCTTATTCAGCTTTTTCAGTCCTTGCTTTGGTAAGGTTAGCTTTGGAGTGAATGAGGAAAGTGTAATAAATAGAAAGTAGGTGAGGAGGTGCTGGGATAGCCTGAGGGTACTTCTTCCCGAGCTAGTGCTCTCTGGGTTGGAGAGAACTCAACTGGAGCTGATCTAGGCTGCTGTGTGGGAGAGGGATCAGGAACTCGTGCTGCACCAACTTCCGCAGGAGATACACTCTGGAACTCTCGGAGCCGGAAAGCAATTTCCAGGTGTCTTTAATCAGAAGAGCAGCTGTTTTTATACTCTCCAAGTAGGGTGGAAACAGGATGTGATATAGAGAGGGTGGAGAGAAAAGTGACTGGTGAAAATCAGAGTGTGACAAAGAAGGGATCAGTGTGTGACAAGGAGGGGGTGGAGCAGGCGAGAATCCTATCATAGAACCACCAATGCCCTGGAGTGCTTTATGTAAAAGTGATTTATGTAAATAGACCAAAGCTTTGGATCAGTAAAATCCCTATATAGGCATATGGTTAAGCAGAAGCCAGGGGGAGGTGGCAACTACCCAACAAGGAGGGTAAGTAGATACTATTTCATTATGAACTTTATGGTGTCTTCTTAGATATTTCTACTTGCTTGCTGCATATACTGACTCACTGCAGACTATTGCACACTTTTGCTTTCAAGTATATATTATGCCCTAATTTATGGACACATGTGAACATATGCCCTATCTGATGTGGCCTGGTCTATATCTAGGTTTTGTGAACCACCTGAAATGAAATTAGAGAATCATATGAAAGAAAGGTTTCACCTGAGTAATGAGGCTGAAGGGTTGACATTCCATGCCTGAAGTGTCTGGACACAGTCGGAAGTGAAGCTTGCTGAGGTGGTACTCGTTGTGTTGATTAGGTAGAGATCAGCAGATGCAATATCATTTGGTATGAATTGAGAGAAGAAAGTGAATCCCACCCTAGAGCTTCCAGGACTGGGAGAAATATAGGCTCTATAGAGGAAGCTGGAGGTTCCTGCTGTCTTAGGGTTTAAGAAGGCAATAGATAGTTATTGCTGTAATTAAATTATTTGGCAATTGGGTTAACTTTGAAAATCCCTTTGTTAGAATTTGCTGTATCATACACAACATCACCGTAATTTATGTCCTTTGATATTATTTGTATATAGCTGTGTCTTTTTTTTTAATTATCTTTATTTACTTATTGGCTAGAGACAGCCAGAAATTGAGAGGGAAGCAGGTGATAGAGAGGCAGAGAGATGGAGAGACACCTAGCTTCACCAATTACAGAGATTTCCCCCTGCAGTTGGGACTCAAACCTGGTTTCTTGTGCTTTGTAACATGTACATTTAACCAGGTGTGCCACCACCCCTTCATTAAAAAAAAATATTTATAAAAGAAACACTAACAAAAACCATAGGGTAAGAGGGGTACAACTCCATACAATTCCCACCACTAGAACTATGTATCTCATCCCCTCCCCTGATAGCTTTCCTATTCTCTCTCTCTCTCTCTCTCTCTCTCTCTGTCTCTCTCTCTCTCTCTCTCTCTCTCTCTCTATATATATATATATATATATATATATATATATATATAATTTTTATTTATAAAAAAGAAACACTGACAAAAACCATAGGATAAGAGGGGTACAACTCTACATAATCCCCACCACCTGAATTCCCTATCTCATTCCCTTCCCTGATAGCTTTTCTATTCTTTATCCCTTGGTAGTATGGACCTAGGGTCATTATGGGGTACAGAAGGTGGAAGGTCTGGCTTCTGTATTTGCTTCCCCGCTGAACACGGGCATTGGCAGGTTGATCCTACTCACAGCTGCTGGGCTAGCTTCATATGTTATTCTGCCTCTTAACTTACTATCTTTCAGACACCAAGTTTCAGATGCTACTATGAATTCATCCAGAACTCCTTGGACAGATGATCTCACCAATATGTCCTGGAACCTCACCCCTCCAGAGCCCTACCCCACTAGGGAAAGATTGAAATAAGCTGGGGATATGGATCAACCTGCCAACACCCATGTCCAGTGGAGAAACAATTACAAAAGCCAGACCTTCCACTTTCTGCACCCCATAAAGAATTTTGGCCCAAAAAAGGTCAGGAACAGCTGTGCTCATATCTGACACAATAAACCTTAAAGTAAATTAAAAAAAGATAGGGATGGAAACAACTTAGTGCTCAGAGAATCAATCAATCAAGAGGATTTGATGATTATCAACATCTATGCACCCAAGGAGAGGCCATCTAAATACATCAAACATCTACTGAAAGAGCTATAGCAATATATTCACAGCAAGGCAGTCATAGTAGGGGACTTCAACACTCCATTCTCTCAACTTGACAGATCATCCCGGCAGAAAATCAATAAAGAAATGAGGGAACTAAATGAAGAGACAGATAAACTAGAACCATTGGACATTTTCAGAGTAAAAATGATGATTTCACCATTTTCAGCCTATCTGGGATGGATGGAGCCTGCAGAAATAATGTTAAGTGAAATAAGTCAGAAACAGAAGGATGAATATGGGATGATCTCATTCACAGGCAGAAGTTGAAAAATAAGATCAGAAGAGAAAACACTCAGCAGAACCTGGATTGGAGTTGGTGTATTGCACCAAAGTAAAAGATTCTGGGGTGGGTTGGGGATACGGGGAGGAGTAGATTTCAGGTCCTGGAACAGGATGGCAGAGGACCTAGTGGGGGTTGTATTGTTGTGTGGAAAAATGAGAAATGTTATGCATGTACAAACTACTGTATTTACTCTCAACTGTAAAACATTAATCCCACAATAAAGGAAAGAAAAAAAAAATTTGGTCCATACTTACAAAGGGGTAAATGTTAGGGAAGGATAACCAGAGGGTTCTGAACTTCAGTTCCATCTGGACTGAGGAAGAGAAGAGGTGGTGGGGGGAGGAAGGAGTCAGAAGTAGTAGATGTGACTGAGAAAGGAAGAGAAGGCAGGCTCATAGAAAAAAAGAAGGCGGGGCAAATATATATAAATATAGATAGATAGTTATAAAATAATAGTTAACCTGTATTTGTGATCTTGGGAGAACTAATACAGTCTCCAGTGGAGGGAATGGGAATATGGAACTCTGGTGGTGAGACAGATGTGGAAATATACCCCTATTATCTTATAATTTTGTAAATCATTATTAAGTCACTAATAAAAAAAAACTGCTTCAAACTTTAAAGCTTCTAGCTTGGATACACTCCTGTTCATCCCCCTATCACTCTAGTTTTCAGACTCACACCTTGGCTTCTTCTGTATCATTCCAGAATTGCTTCATGCACATCTGTGTATATGCTGACATGGCCTACTTCAATTATCGTTTGCAACCTACTTCCATTATCGTTTGCAGGGTCACTCTGAGATTTTTAATGTAAAGTTGGCTGATAGGCACATGGCATTCCATTGCAAAGAATGACTTTGGCCAAATTCCAGGGGTACTTGCTGATGGAGAGCCCAAATTCACTGCCCCTGGTGGCCTATAATTTTTCTTTTATTAGATAAGACAGAAATCGAGAGGGGAAGGGAGGTAGAGAGAGGGAGAAAAAGGTAGACATCTGCAGATCTGCTTCACCATGTGTGAGGTGACCCTCTGCAGGTGAGGAGGGGTGGTGGTGGCTTGAACCTGAGCCTGTGGGCTTCATTTTCTCTGTGCTTCCTACTAGGGGTGCTTAACCCCATGCGCCACTACCCAACCCCCACCTTTTTTTTCTTTTTTCATTGTTGTTGTTGTTACTAGGTAGGACAGGGAGCAATTGAGAGGAGAGGACAGAAAGGGAGAGAGAAAGACACCTGAAGGCCTGCTTCTTGGCTTGTGAAGTGGACCCTTCCTGCAGGTGGGGAGCCAGGGACTCCAACCAGGATCCTAAGGCTGATGCAAGGCTTGTGCCTGGAGGTCTTTGTATTGGAGTTCTTCTTCCAGAGACCTCCCAGAAAGATATTTCTTGTCTCCTCTTCACTTTATTTCCACAGTGGGACCCTGGTTTATCAGACACACATGTGTGATTAGCAAAAACATTATTTCGGGAGTCGGGCTTTAGCGCAGTGGGTTAAGCAGCGGGTTAAGCACACGTGGCGCCAAGCACAAGGACCAGAGTAAGGATCCTGGTTCGGCTCCCCACCTGCAGGGGAGTTGCTTCACAGGAGGTGAAGCAGATCTGCCTGTGTCTGTCTTTCTCTCCCCCTGTGTCTTCCCCTCCTCTCTCCATTTGTCTCTGTTCTATCCAAAAACAACATCAATAACAACAATAATAATAACCACAACAATAAAACAACAAGGGCAACAAAAGGGAATAAATATTTGAAAAAAACACATTATTTCTAACTGGAGCAAAATAAGAATATTTAGGGAAAAAAACAAAAGTAGAGGCCACGGAGATGATTACTATGGTGAAGTAAAGGTTGCAAGGGAAAATATGAATTAAGGCCATGGCCGGTGCAAGGTGAGTAAGTTAAAATTTTAGCAGGATTTCTCCTGCTCAGCTGCAGAACTGTTCTTGACTGAATCAGTTCCTCTATTGAGGGGACTTGGTGCATATTTATTTTCTTATCCTTTTCTTATCTTAAGTCTCCTGGTCGTTTTCAGAGACTGAAACGGTAGCTTGACAGGTGCAACAGAAAGGGGATTCCCAGCCTCCTTACTTCCCACCCTGTACAGGTATGTAGGACTCTTATCAGACCAGGTCCCCTGATAACCTTCACAACCTAGCCTGGAAATGTGCATTTGGATATGAAGCGTATCTGTGGTTGTGAAACAAAGGATTGTCTTTTCAGAGTAACTCCGAGAATCTGAAGGCAGTCAGAGAGATAATTGTAAGCCTAGGGTACCTTGAAAATTCACTGGAGTGGCTTTGGTTTCATGAAAGCTCAACCAGTCCACCGAGGTCATATTACTCTTATCACTAGGAAAGCTACAGCCCGCAAAAAGATTCCCCTCTTATCCTATGGTTTTTGTCAGTGTTTCCTTTTTATAAATAATAAAAAAAAATGATAGAGAGAGATCTGAAAGGCTGAGAAACATGAAAAAATGCTCCAAGTCATTGATTGTCAAAGAAATGCAAATAAAAACAACAATGAGATACCAAAAATATCTAATACTTATATAAATTCCAATTCTGAATAAATGATGGAGTGTTTCAGATAGTTTTAATACGAAGTTCTGGTGGTGGGAATTGTGTGGAATTGCACCCTTCTTATCCTATGGTTTTGTTCGTGTTTCCATTTTATAAATACAAATTAAACAAAAAAGATTCCCAACGGCACAGGAGCTAAGCATTTGTCTGGCTGTGTCAGATGGAGCAGTTCAGAGCAACCCAGGCATGGAGGGATGTCTTCTTCATGCCAGAAAGCGTGACTTCTCTTTCTCACATACTCTAGCCTTTCCTGAACATTGTAGGGGTGGCATTCCCTAAATAGTTGCATGATAGTTCATAGTATACATTTATAATATCTTAACAATACTCATGAAGGATGCTAGGTGATTTTTAGCATTTTTATATTACAAATTATGCACTGATTTAAAATAAATTTACATATATATGTATGTATTTCATCCTTAAATGTGAATATTCGTACTGGAAATGTTCCATTCTAGGATGGGACTTTCTTCATCAAAATGTTCACAAAACGTACTTTTTGAGAATATATTTACACTATGGGGAATTATCCATTTTCCTACATGATCAACAACCCTAAGAGGAAACTATCTTTTAGTTTCTTTTTGTTTTTTAAGAAGTCACTTTATTTAATCATTTATTTTCTGAGACAGAGAGAAATTGGGAGGGGAGGGAGAGATAGGGTGAGAGACAAAGAGACACCTACAGCATTGATTCACCATTCGTGAAGCTTCTCCTCCCCTGTAAGTGGGGACCAGGGACTTGAACCTGTGTCCTTGCACACTGTAATATGTGTGCTTTACCAGATGTGCCACCACCTGACCCCTATTAGTTTCTTTATGCGTTATTTTATTTATGAGAGCTATAGAGAGACCACAGAGCAGCTTAGCTCTGGCTTGTAGTAGTGCTGAGGATTGAACCTGAGATCTGCCTTGGAACCAGTGTTCTCTCCCTACCTCTCAATCTTAATTTCTATCCACCTGTAGGAAAAATATAAACTAAATAAATAAATAATAAATAAATAAAAAGCCACCTCATGCTTTAAAATTCATTTTTAGATGTACTGGAGATATATAGCACAGTTCTCTTCCTGTTCATGTTTCCAGTGATTGAAATAAGCCTGATTGAGTTGTTTTAACTTATATCTAAAAATATTTGACCAGTTTACAAAACGGTTTCTATTCACTGTGTTTATTGAAAACTTCATAGACTAGATTTTTATCTCCCCCCCCTCCTTAAAATAGACATTGAAAACATTCAGGTTGATTTCCTTGAGACTTAATTATAGGCAATAACAAAAAAAAAGCTTCCATAAATTTAGGCTACAGGGAGGTGGCCTGCTTATGTTATGGGTGTGGCTCCTGGTGTCAGGCTGACCTGGATTCGTGCCCAGGTGTATCATGGGTGGAACCATCGAGAAGCTTCTACTATTTCATTTTTTAAAATAAGTTTAATAATCTGAATATGGGCCCCAGATCAAATCAAATTGATGGGGTTTACAGTCAACAATATTTATACAACTTTCTCCTAATTGGAAGCTACTTTCTTCCCTGATCCAGCTTTCTGGCCCTTTTTTCAGCCATGACATCATCTCCCCAGACAATAACTTGGGTTTACCTGCATATCAGAGGTCAGGCTCAGGAAAAAACTAGTATAGTACATGGGCCCTTTGGAAAATAACTAAAATAGGACTACTAGCTATCTACAAAACAGAAGAACCCCCCACCCCCGTCAACTCTTCATCTGAACTATTCCAGCCTTTAGGTTCAAGATTAGTCAACAATTTGTTTGGCTTTATATCTTAACTCTTTTTTCAGCCACCAGGTTCCAGATGCCAACCGGACTTCCCTGGGCAGATGACCCCACCAATGTGTCTTGGAGCCCCTCTTCCCCAGAGCCTCGTCCCAGTAGGGAAAGAGAGAGACAGGCTGGTGTTGGTATGCATGAGACCCCTTCTGTTTCATTTGGTTTAAATCCCCCCTGCTTAACACTATTCTATTTACATAACCACTTCATTCTATTTACATAACCACTGTTAACAAGTTCCACCCTCCCTCCAGGGCATTTGTGGTTCAGTGATAGGATTCTTGCCTAATCTGCCCCCTCTTTGTCACACTCTGATTTTCACCAGTCACTTTTCTCTCCACCCTCTCTATGTCACATCCTGTTTCCACCTTACTTGGCAAGTATATATAAAGACAGCATTGTGAGTTTTAGAGTACTTTACCTTTAGTTTAGCTCAGCTCGGCTTAGATTGTGCTGCGTCCTGCATGAATAAAGAGATACTGCCTACAGCTCAACTATGAGTCCCTGGTCGTCTGTTACCCGCCCGTGAAGCCAGCCCTGCAAAAACAACATAACCCGTCGAAAACAACAGGCTGGGAGTATGGATCGATCTGACAATGTCCATGTTCAGTGGGCAAGCAATTACAGAAGCCAGACCTCCACCTTCTGCATCCCACAATGTCTCTGGGTCCATACTCCCAGAGGGATAAAGAATAGGAAAGCTATCAGGGCAGGGGATGGGATATGGAGTTTTGGTGGTGGGAATTGTGTTGAGTTGTACTCATCTTATCCTATGTTTTTTTTTTTTTTTGCCAGGGTTTCCTTTTTATAATTACAAATTAAAAAAATAAGCTTAATAAAAGTATTAAATTCATAGTTAAGACAAGATGCTAATGCATTGTCAGCACAATGCCTGATATGTAAGAAGCACTAGATACATTATTTTCTTCTTTGTTGGGGGGAGATTAATGGTTTATAGCTGATAGTAAGTACAGTAGTTGGTACATATTTCTTAGCTTTCTGCAAAACAATCTCACCACCACGTCACCTAGGTTCTTCTCCACCATCGTGCACCAGGACCTGACCTCCCCCATGGCCACCTAGAGTCCTTTACTTTGGTGCAATACACCAAACCCAGTCCAAGTTCTACTTTGTGTTTTCCCTTCTATTCTTATTCCTCAACTTCTGTCTATGACACTCAATAAATCTTAAAATTGTTGTTTACAGCATGGAAATAGTGACCTAGAATTGGACATTTTAGTTCTGTTAAAGACTCTAGAACTTTTCCCAGTAAAAAGTATTCTTTTTTAGAACATCTATTTTTGTTGAAGGGGGATCAGTGGTTTATACTAAATACAGCTGTTGATACATATTGGAACTTTCTCAGTGTTCTGGTGCTGGGCAGTGGTGCACCCAGTTAAGTGCACATAGTACTAAATGTCAAGGACCTGGGTTTGAGATCCACTTCCCACCTGCAGTGGGGATGTTTCATGAGTGGTAAGTCTAGTCTTAAAAACAGTTTGGTTTATTTGTTTAGTATTTTTTTTTTGCAAGTTCATGTATTTCACTTGTTCATGTTTCTCATATGACTAAAAGCATCCTTCATTTCATTTTTGAAAAAGTGAAAGCCCACATTCTGATGAAGTGTGAGGAGACCAACGAGAGAGATTTAGATAGCAAAAGAACTTGCAAAGATGGTCTTCAGCTTTTTTCACTTTAGAGATGTGGACACTAATACCCAGAGAACGAATCTGGTTTCTTAAGATCACACAGTGAGTTGCTGGGACAACGGGTTGAGAACCTAGAAATCTTAACTCCAAGTCAGACTCTGCTGACTGAATCATATCAGGCTTAAGAATACACTTATTTTTGGCTCTGCATACTTTCAGAAATTGAAACAAACCAATAAGCAGAGAGAGAAACACAGGCTTTTCAAAAGCAGATAATAATGAAACAATACTATTTGAAATTTTTTTTTAATGCAGAAGTATGAAGTTCTTCCATGTTTTTCTTTCTTCTTCTTTTTTTTTTTTTTTGAAAACCATAGTCCTGTCAGCTGTGGTGACAGCATAATGGCTACGCAAAAGACTCTCATATCTAAAGCTCTGTGGTCCCAGCTTCAAAGCCTTGCACCACCATAGGCCAAACTTGAGCTGTGCTCTGGTCTGTTGCTGTCTTTATGTCAATCTCCCCACTCCCTTCCGCCCTCCTGCTCTCTCATTAAAATAAAATAAAATAAATAAAAATGTTTAAGAGAAGGAAAACCATAGTCCTGTTTTTGCCCAGTGGGACAAGATTTCTTTTCTCCTTTCGTTTTTATCTTCTCTCAAGAACCCATATTTAGTCATCACAGTGAACAGTAAACAGCAATCTCGCAGGTCTATGGCTGGTAATCCTTGGACCACATGCCAAAGAGGCAGCAGGTGTCAATTTCAGGTTCTAAGTGCTCTGGCTACTGTACACAGACTCCCAGCCCTATCATTTCCAGGAGTTACTACCCACAATTGCCTCCACCCTGGGCTAGTGTTCTTAAAGACAACACCCAAATGTGGCTTCCCATCTGACACAAGCACCTACCTAGTCTTCCAGAATCACAGGTTCAACAGTTGAATCACAGGTTCAACTCACTTCTTTGGCAATCGCTACCATTCCTTCTAGCAGAAATGAATAAACATCCCATAAACATAGGAAATGCTGCACCTCTACCCTAACTTGTTTCCTTTCTCCTCTGAGATCATAAAACAATAACATGTTATTCATATCTATCCTTTGAGAATACACTCTAAGAACTAGATGAGACAAACGGACAATAAGCTATCAGATATGAATGAAAGATGGGAAAACATTTGCCGTCCATAAACTCTGGATAGAAATTTGCCACATGATTATTCATTTGCTTACTGAGTCCAAGGTTTATTGAGTGTACACTGCAAATGGCAGACATCCAGGTTATGAATATTAGTAGATTCTCTACAAGGGTGATTCAGGGTTAAATCATAGCCAGACTAACTGGTCTTGAATTATGTTTCTACCAATAAATGTTTTCATCACCTTGGGTAAACTAACTTTTCTAAGCTTCATCTTACCTGTTGATATAGATGTATGGGTTGGAATAGTCTTCACAAACTTGGCATGATGATTAGCATAAAGCATCTTACATAATGTCTACACGTAGTAAGTGTGCAGTTATTATCAGCTACCATTAAATTTTTATAGTGCTTTAACCCATAATTAGAGGAATTTAAAGAAGGTCATAAAGGAGTCAATGACTCAAGAGTGAACACTTGGAAGTGAGTCTCAGAGATAAAGAGCCATTCATTTTATTTTATTTTTTATTTCTTTTTAAATTTTGTAAGTGATTTAATAATGATGGACAAGACTGTGGGATAACGGGTACAATTCCATATAGTTCCCATCACCAGAATTCTGTATCCCATCTCCTCCATTCTTTATCCCTCTGGGAGTATGGACCAAAATTCTTTATGGGGTTGCAGAAGGTGAGATGTCTGGCTTCTCCACTGAACATGGAAATTGGCATGTGGATCCATACCTCCAGCCTGTTTCTATCTTTCCTTAGTGGGCTTTTATTTAGCTACCAAGAGTTTGATGAGTGCTCATTCCATGTTAGGATTGTTGAGAAGGAAGACGAACTGGTTCTTGTCCTTCCCCTCATGGAGAGATGACATTCAGAAATGTAAACTCCAGCGTCAAGATTATACATGCTGGGCATAAAAATGAAATCCGGGGCCAGGGAAATATCTCACTTGGATAGAATATCGCTTTGCCATGCACACAACCTAGGTTCAAACCTGATCCTCACATCCTCACATGCATTGAAGGAACATTGGTGCTATAACCTTTCTCCCTCTCCTTCTCTCTCTCTCTCTCTCTCTCATTCTCTTTCTGTCTCTAGCTAAAAAAACACAACACATCTTAATTCCTTTAAGTTAGAGCAGGTTTTCTGTCTTACATATCATTTGAGAAAAGAGCAGATTCATAAAGTGTCCTCCTTGTGGCTTTTGCCAATAAACTCACAGAGATGGTTGAGTCTGGGATATAGTATTATATAAATTATTGGTAAAGTTTGTCCTTAAAGCCACAAAGACAGTTCTGAGTAACCTACTTATCCCAGGATTCTTCCTAGCTTGGGCACCAGACTCAAGATTTAGAACTTCACATCTAATGTTCATGATAGTAAGTCATAATATCATATATCCACAAACCTTTAAACTTTCAGAACAAGCCCATTTGCATGTTTCTTTTTAGAGACTTTCAGCTGTCTTACAGGAGAATCTGTAGAGACTTGGGCAGTATGAAGTTATTTTGCTGGGAAGAGCACAGTTAGCAAAGACAGGCTTGAGGGAAAAACCAAGGTTTCTGGCTACAGATACCTGCTGAAGGACTGGGAAGCATCATGGGCATCCTCAATGTTTTGGTTAGTTAGTAGAGAGGAGCACTGTACACAGTGCTCTAAGGGTCTTGACAGGTAGTTCCCTGCACCTGGACTCTGTACTCCAGGCTTCTCTAATGCTCCACATTGTACCCAGGTAAGTTTCTTTCCTTGAGACCACCTTTGGCTTAAGAATTCTTTACTCTTTTTTCTCTAATTTGACATCATCCTAGCAAATTTTGCAGTTCCACCTAAGATTTCTGTCATGAAACTTCCCAATCTTTTTTTTTTAATTGTTTAAAAAATATTTATTTATTTATTCCCTTTTGTTGCCCTTGTTTTATTGTTGTAGTTATTATTGATGTCGTTATTGTTGGGTAGGACAGAGAGAAATGGAGAGAGGCAGGGAAGACAGAGAGGGTGAGAGAAAGATAGACACCTGCAGACCTGCTTCACCACCTGTGAAGTGACTCCCCTGTAGGTGGGGAGCCCTGGGCTTGAACCAGGATCCTTAAGCCGGTCCTTGTGCTTTGTGCCACCTGCGCTTAACCTGCTGCGCTACCACTTGACTCCCTCGAAATTTCCCAATCTTTTAAAAACTACATTAGAAAGTTTTGGGAATTATCAGTGACATCCTGAATGCACAAATTACAAGAGCTCATTCCAATGTTCTTGAATTAGTGAGTCTTTAATTCTGACCCATGAAGCAAAAATCATGCATTGCCAAGACTTTTTCTTCCATTACTTTCTGTTTCTCTATATTGCCAGTCCTGAGACATCTCCAACTTCACCCTTGGTGTCACAGTTCTTTCTTGCAACCTCCCCTTGTTTCTGTATCCTGCTATCAAGTCAAGAACCATAAGCAGCATCAGGGACCTCTATAGATGACAGAACAATGATGTAGCATCCCTCCCCCCACCACACCTTGTTCTCTGTATACAGAATAAAAATTACTTTTCATGGAGTCACATGCTTGCTGTTTTGCTATTACTAAACCTAGTGAAATCAGAGGCAGAGTACATATTGTAATTTTGGGTGATTAGTACCAGAGGTGGAAATAGTTTTTTTCTCTCTCAACATTCTTAATTCACCAGGAAAATTTCTGGGAAATTAATATATTGAATAGAATTCAGTATAATGAAGGCAGACAAGTGTAATAACACCTGGGAAGGAAGAGGGGGATTCTGCAGTCTCTGGGAACTCACTCAGTCTTAGCTATACAGAGAAGGATGAGTGAAGGTGGGATTTTGCTTTCCAGTGAATCACTGAAGTAAAGTGGGCGTGAGGAATAACATCATTGCAAGACTGGCCAGCTCCTCATGGGGCGCTGTTGGATAGTATGCCAGCTCCCCCTGGCTTCTGCTTAACCATATGCCTACATAGGGATAGATTTAATCCCATTCAAAGCTTTGTTCTATTTACATAAATCACTTTTACATAAAGCACTCCCTCCAGGGCATTGGTGGTTCAGTGATAGGATTCTCGCCTGCTCCTCCTTGTCACACTCTGATTTTCACCAGTCACTTTTCTCTCCACCCTCTCTATATCACTTCCTGTTTCCACCCTACTTGGAGAGTATAAAAACAGCTGCTGTTCTGATTAAAGACACTTGGAAATTGCTTTTCGGCTCCGAGAGTTCCAGAGTGTATCTCCTGCGAAGTTGGTGCGGCACGAGTTCCTGATCCCTCTCCCACACAGCAGCCTAGATCGGCTCCAGTTGAGTTTTCTCCAACCCAGAGAGCACTAGCTTGGGAAGAAGTACCCTCAGGCTATCCTGGCAGGGCACAAGCGCTTCCACACTACGATCATCATCTCTGGCATTATGCTATTCCACTGCAGAATACTGTGCCCCAGTATGGTTCCGTAGCCCCCATGTCCACTTGGTCGATTCCAAATTATATTCCTTCATGAGGATAATTTCTGGAACCATCCGTTGGTTCCATCCCAGTTCCATGGCTGCCAGTTCTTAGCAACATCGCCCCACCAGATATTCGTCGGGATGCGGCATCATCTAAGTTCATTTCCCACGTCTACGCTCAACCGGACCTGCCAATATACGCGGATATCTTTGCCCACCCTGTCCAACGCTTGACGTCTCGTCACCCAATCTGGTCCCCTACGCCTACACTGAACTTCTCTGTTCCAGTCTCTTGGAAACAGAGTTGGCAGTCAGCTGAGGTAAAGAACAAACACCTCATCACAGACCCCTGTAAGCGTCAACCCAGCTTTGACCTAGCACGTTATGATTGGGCCCTCCTCAATCGCTATCGAACAGGCCATGGCCGGTACGCCGCTATGTTCCATCGCTGGGGAGCCAGAGATGACCCGAACTGCCCCTGCGGCTCCAGACAGACTATGACCCACATAGTCAACGACTGCCACCTCTCCAGATTCAAAGGAGGTCTCGAAACTTTACATCAGGCTCAACCTGACGCTGTTGGCTGGCTACGGAAGAAGGACAAATGCTAGAAGAAGAATTGAAGTAACTGAGACATGAGGTAACTGAGACAAACTCACTCCAACTGGGAATAACTTCCCCTGCACAGTACTTTCTTCAGGGCCCCCTTGACTTCCTCATTCATCAGGCTGTAGATTAGTGGGTTCAGCATGGGGTTGAAAAAACTATAAAACAAGAAAAGTATCTTCTGTTGTTCCTCAGAGTTGCTGGACTTGGGGGCCATGTACATGACGATGGCACTGCCAAAGTAGAGCCCCACCACACAGAGGTGGGAGGAGCAGGTGGAGAAGGCCTTCTTGAGGCCCTCTCCTGACTGGATCCTGAGGATGGCCACCAGGATGCGTGTGTAGGACACCAGCACCAGACACAGGGCACCGCTAAGATAAACACAGAAGAAGCAAAGATGACAACCAGGTTGAGAGTAATGTCAGCACAGGCCGGCTTGAGGACAGAGAGGATTTCACAGAAGAAGTGGTTGATTTCATGAGGCCCACAGAAGGGAAGTCGTAGAATGAGACTCACATGGACTAGAGCCAGGAGGGAACCACATGCCCAGGAAGTCAGCACCAGGGTGATGCAAACTCTCCAGCTCATGATAACAGAATAATGGAGAGGACGGCAGATGGCCACATAGTGATCATAAGACATCACCAGCAGGAGAAGACACTTGGTGACAACAAATGTCAAAAAGAGAAAGGTTTGCATTAGGCAGCCAGCAAAGGAGATGGTCTCAGCTGGGTCAAGGAAGTTCACCAACATCTGGGGCACTGTGTTGCAGGCATAGGCTATGTCAACCAAAGCCAGGTGTGAAAGGAAGAAGTACATGGGGGTGTGAAGTCTGGAGTCCAGGGAGATGAGCCCCAAGATGATTCTGTTCCCCAGAAAAGTGAATATATTTAACAGGAGAAAGAGTCCAAAAAGGAATATGTGCATACTTAAATCAAGGCAGAATCCCAGTAGAATGAACTCTGTAACCATGGTTTGGTTTTCTTCCATTTTACTAGCAAGGAGAGAACCAGATAACATTTGCTGTTACAGTTATTTTTCAATGTCAATGGGTCTTTTTTTTTTTTTAATTTTTTTTCCCTTTTGAGGCCCTTGTTGTTTATCGCTGTTGATGTTGTTATTATTGTTATTGTTATTGCTGTGGTTGTTGTTGTATAGGACAGAAAGAAATGGAAAGAGGAGGGGAAGACAGAGAGGGAGAGAGAAAGATAGACATCTGCAGACCTGCTTCACTGCCTGTGAAGCGACACCCCATGCAGGTGGGGAGCTGGAGGCTCTAACTGGGATCCTTATGCTGGTCCTCGCGCTTTGCACCATGTGCACTTAACCTGCTGTACCACTTCCCGGCTCCCTCAAATGGTCTATTGTTTATAACCTCTTGATGTGGGAATCAATGATTAAATACATTTACGATTTTTTTTAAAGAAATAGAATATGTGTATGTATCTCGGATTGAAATAGTGTTGTCCACTCTGCCACATAATTAATCTAGATCAAATTACAGAAAGGAACTATGTCACAATATTACCAGCACAGGGTCATTTGTATTCTGATGAAATTAAGAGATTTTAATCCAAACAAGTAGGAGAATAATCATGAAACTATGAGTTGCCTCAGAACTATATCTACTCAAAATAAAATATTTATAAATCTAAGAGTTCAAAACTTGGATTAGAAATTATCAGAAGTGGGAGTCGGGCTGTAGCGCAGCGGGTTAAGCACAGGTGGCGCAAAGCACAAGGACCGGCATAAGGATCCTGGTTCGAACCCCGGCTCCCCACCTGCAGGGGAGTCACTTCACAGGCGGTGAAGCAGGTCTGCAAGTGTCTGTTTTTCCCCTCTCTGTTTTCCCCTACTCTCTCCATTTCTCTCTGTCCTATCCAACAACGACAACAACAATAATAACTACAACAATAAAACAACAAGGGCAACAAAAGGGAATAAATAAATAAAATAAATATTAAAAAAAATTAAAAAAAAGAAATTATCAGAAGTGAACAATATGAAACCTGAGATAATTTGAGGTCAGGCACACCTCCGTTAAGCACACACATTGCACTGTGTGAAGACCCGGGTTCAAGCTCCTGGTTCCCACCTGCAGGGGCAAGTTTCAGAAGTGGTGAAGCAGGGTTTCTGGTGTCTCTTTGTCTCTCTATCTCCTCTTCCTTCCTCAATTTCTCTGTCTCTACCTAATAATAAATAAAAAGGAAAATACATCTTAAAAAAATAAAACTAAGATAATCCCAGAAAAAAACCTAGTCTTGGAGCTGAGTGGTAGCACATCTGGTAGAGTATATGCATTACTATGCACAGGTACTCGGGTTCCAGCCCCTGAACCCCATCTGCAGTGGGGAAGCACATGATTACACAAAAATACTTCTCTGACTAAGGTTTCAAAATCCCAGCTTAAATCCCCACATCACCTTAAGCCAGAGCTAAACACTGTTGTGGTAAAAGAAATAAATAAATGATAATTCTTCATATATAAATAAGACCTTCATACCTGTTGAAATCTGTACTTTGAGGAAGACAGAATCCTGAAACTAGTGCAGCCTAGAATGTTCCGAGCTATGACCACAGAATGCAAGTTCCGACAGTGATGCAGAGGTTACACACGTTCCTATGCTAAATATGGGCCCCAGATCAGATTAATGGGGTTTACAGTTAATGGTATTTATATACTTTTCCCATATTTGGGAGCTACTGTCTTTCCTGACCCACCTTTCTAGTCTCATTCCCAACTCTAACACCCAGACAATATCTTTAGCCCACCTGCATGTTAGCTGTCAGACTCAGGCAAAAATTAGTAAAGTCATGGGCCCCTTGGAACATACCCAAAATAGATTTCCTAGCTTCTTCCAGCGTGAAGACCCCAAATATCTGCTCTATTCTTACCTTTAGGTTCTTGATTAATAAACAATTCATTCTGCTTTATATCTTAATGCTTTGCAGCCACCAAGTTGCAGATACTACCATGATGCCGATCTGACTTCCCTGGACAGAAGACCTCACCAAAGTGTCCTGGAATCCTACCTCCCCAGAGCCCTGCCACATTAGAGAAAAATAGGTGGGGAGTATAGGTCGACTTGCCAATGCCCAGGTCCAGAGGAAAAGCAGTTACAGAAGCCAGACCTTCTACCTTTGGCACCCCATAAAGATCTTTGGTCCATATTCCTAGAAAGATAAAGAATAAGGAAGCTTCCAGAGGGGATGGGACATGGAACTGGGTGGTGGGAATTGTGTGTAATTGCACCCCTCTTTTCCTAAGGTCTTGCCCATCATTATTAAATGAATAAAAAATAAAATAAAAGTAATTGTTGAAATATTGAAGTTTAATGAGCATGGCAAATTATTTTCTCAATGACAGGGTCTGAGTAAAGCTGAATTCTTATTTATTTATTTATTTATTTTCCCTTTCATTGCCCTTGTTGTTTTTTTATTGTTGTAGTTATTATTGCTATTGTTGGATAGGACAGAGAGAAATGGAGAGAGGAGGGGAAGACAGAGAGGGGGAGAGAAAGAGAGACACCTGCAGACCTGCTTCACCATTTGTGAAGCAACTCCCCTGCAGGTGGGGAGCTGGGGCTTGAACCAGGTTCCTTACGCCTTACACCAGTCCTTGCACTTCGCGTCATGTGCGCTTAACCCACTGTGCTACCACCCGACTCCCTAAAGCTGAATTCTTTTTTTTAAAAAAATTTTTTTAAATATTTATTTTATTTATTCCCTTTTGTTGCCCTTGTTGTTTTATTGTTGTTGTTGTTGGATAGGACAGAGAGAAATGGAGAGAGGAGGGGAAGACAGAGTGGACGAGAGAAAGATAGACACCTGCAGACCTGCTTCACCGCCTGTGAAGCGACTCCCCTGCAGGTGGGGAGCCGGGGTTCGAACCGGGATCCTTATGCCAGTCCTTATGCTTTGCACCACCTGTGCTTAACCCACTGTCCTACAGCCCAACTCCCAGCTGAATTCTTAAATATACCCCCTACCATTAATTCACATCAGAGCTGACTTGTAGAGTTTATTTATTTATTTTGCTGCCAGGGTTATCACTGGGACTTGATGGCTGCACAAGGAATCCACCACTCCCAGTGGCAATTTTTTCCTCTTTTCTTACTTTTTTATTTTGATAGGACAGAAATTGAGAGGGGAGAGGAGGGTAGTGAGGGAGAAAGAGAGACACCTGCAATTCTGCTTTACAGGGCCTTGAACCTGGATCTTTGCTCAAGAAAATGCATGTGTTCATCTAGGTGAGCCATAACCAGGATCCCCTATAGAGCTTTTAATTTGCAGGTAGCAAAGTTGAATTGAAAACAAATGTATGTGATGATTGACATGGTGACAAGCTAAGGCTTTGCAATGCTGTCTGATGGGATAAAGGTTGATAGTATAAGTCATTGTTGCGATTATAAGAAGTGTGCGATCATTAACAGTGATAAAGTGTCAGTCCCATGTATTACAGTCTAGTCAGAATTCTGATAAAGGCAATTATTAAGTGCTCCTTATGTACTGTGAAAGCACATAGTGAAGCAATTTTGGTGGAATGTTGTGAAGAAATTCTGAAAATGGGCCTCAGAAAGCAGGAATAAATTAAAAGGTACAGGTAGTCAGTCGGGCAGTAGCGCAGTGGGTTAAGTGCATGTGGCACAAAGCCCAAGGACCGGTATAAGGATCCCGGTTCGAGCCCCCAGGCTCCTCACCTACAGGGGGTCACTTCACAGGCAGTGAAGCAGGTCTGCAGGTGTCTGTCTTTCTCCCTTTCTCTGTCTTCCCCTCCTCTTTCCACTTCTCTCTGTCCTATCCAACAACAAAGACATCAATAATAACAACAACAATCACTACACAATAAAATAACAAGGGCAACAAAAGGAAAAAAGTATTTTAAAAAAATTAAAATGTACAAATCTGAAAATGGGAAGACATCTTTAAAGGGCATATATTGCTACCTTTTCCATTCTTCTATGCTGCTATATTACCATCCAACATCTTGACCCCTTTTCACTCCACCATTACTATAAACTCTTATCCCCAACCTACAGAAAGTTGAAAGCTTTCAAATGTCTCATATTTTCAATATGTCAAAGCTTTTCAATATGTCTCATATTGTCCGTAATGCTATGATTAATGAAAGATGACAAGATATAAGCTAAAAACCACTTACCTTGTACTCCATTTTGATTAATGTTTTTACATTGCCTTAGAATCAATTGTGACAACTGAAAAGTGTCTAATTGAAGATTTAGAAACCTAATTTGTAAAACAACTAACTTATTAATTTACCTGACCTATACCTTAAAATTCTGGCCTTTGACTAGGCAAATTATTCTATATTATTCCATTTAATCACTATTCACAATTTTCTGAGATCTTTTTTTTTTTTTTTTTGTAGTATGATTCATTTCCAATAAGTTTCTTTGCCACGGAAATTTTCTTTACCAGTGAAACAAGATTACCCTCATTCAAATACTTAATATAATTTGTATAAGAAAGAGACAGGCTGGGAGTATGTATCGACCTGCCAACGCCCATGTTCAGTGGGGAAGCAATTACAGAAGCCAGACCTTCCACCTTCTGCGTCCCACAATGACCCTGGGTCCATTCTCCCAGAGGGTTAAAGAATAGGAAAACTATCAGGGGAGGGGATGGGATACAGAACTCTGGTGGTGGGAATTGTGCAAAGCTGTATCCCTCTTATCCTATGATTTTGTCAATCTTTCCTTTTTTTTTTTTCTTTTTTTCCTCCTCCAGGATTATTGCTGGGCTCGGTGCCTGCACCATGAATCCACCGCTCCTGGAGGCCATTTTTTTCCCCCTTTTGTTGCCCTTGTTGTAGCTTCGTTGTGGTTATTATTATTGCCCTTGTTGACGCAATTCGTTGTTGGATAGGACAGAGAGAAATGGAGAGAGGAGGGGAAGACAGAGAAAGGGCGAGAAAGATAGACACCTGCAGACCTGCTTCACTGCCTGTGAAGCGACTCCCCTGCAGGTGGGGAGCCGGGGGCTCCAACCAGGATCCTTACGCCGGTCCCTGCACTTTGCGCCACATGTGCTTAACCCACTGCGCCACCGCCCGACCCCCCAATCTTTCCTTTTTATAAATAAAATTTTTTTTAAAATATATAATTTGTATAAAAATATACACTGAATTTGTCAAAAACATGTGTTTGTTTTTCCATGAAGTTACTCATATATATCATAACATTAAGCATTTGTTTAAAATAAAGAAGATTTATTTCTATTTTCACGTACTGAAGACTGATGCTATAAATTCATGTTAACAAAAGATAAGATGCTTGAACATGGCTAAGAGTAATTTGAATAATTAGGATAAGGCGAGTTGGTGAACTTCCACGTTGGTACTAAAGGACCTTAAAAAGAAAAACACCTCAAGCACCTGGGTGAGGTCTTCTTGCTGGGTATGTGATATGTGCAGATCACTCCTGTTCTTGATTGAAACTGTTGCAAACTACCCAGAAAGGAAGGTTTTATTCTCTAGTGCTTCCAGTAACTCTTGCAGACTTACCAGAGGGGGCAAGCTTTCCTACTGGGAAGGAGAAACAAAACAATTTCTATTGTTTTTCTATCTCTTCTCCCACCTATAGCAGGAAATGCTAATAGGAAACACTACAGGCCCAGAGCACACCTAGGGGGGCAATATTAGTCATCACAGTTCCCCAAATACTTAGCTGTTATTTGAGTTTCACCAATCTCTGAATTGCCCTGGTCTCTAAATTGCCAGATGATTCTGATGAATTTGCAAGGAAGTAGAACTACGTGATGGTGAAACAGAACCTGGCGTGAACTGTGTGGCGAGCTTCTCCGTGCTGTCATCTGTGTCTCAACAGAGTTGAAAAAAGTACCAGGGAAATCATCTGACTCCTATAGTAACTCCAGGTATAACGCTCTGAAGAACAGGCATGAGGAACTGGTGGGCACGATGGGGTGCAGAGAGAGGAAAGGATGTCCCTGTGGGGCTTATTTTAAAGACTGAAGACCCCACCAATATGTCCTGGAGCTCCACTTCCCCAGAGACTCACCCTACTAAGGAAAGAGAGAGGCAGACTGGGAGTATGGATCAACCAATCAATGCCCATGTTCAGCGGGGAAGCAATTACAGAAGCCAGACCTTCCACCTTCTGCAACCCACGAAGACCCTGGGTCCATGCTCCCAGAGGGATAGAGAATGGGAAAGCTATTGGGGAGCGGATGGGATCTGGAGATTGGGTGGTGGGAATTGTGTGGAGTTGTACCCCCCATCCTATGATTTTGTTAATGTCTCCTTTCTTAAATAAAAAAAAAAATTTGATTTTGTTTTTAAGTCTTGGTGTAAATGTGAAACCTTTAGTTTTGAAATTGTTTGAGTAAAAATGGTTCAACTTAGACAGTACAGATCTAAATTTGTGTTTGACATGATATGTCTTCGTAACAAAAGTTTTTCTCCTCTTGTGTGTTATAGACTACATGTTTATATGTGTATTTTAAGTTTGGTAGACATTAACTTTAAGGTTAAAACTGTAACTATGAAGCTACATTCTTACCGGGCAAAGTTAGTGAAGGAGTTTTCAACATGATTCTCATAAAGGTAAAATTAATTTGCTAAAGTAACTGAGTATTTAAGGTATAAGTCTAAACATTTAACGTGAAATTCATCATCTCCAAAATTAAATTACAAATTCTCTATACAGGACATTTTTGGAGGGCTCCCAAAAATGCCCTGTGGACTAATCTTGTGGAAATTAATTCACAACAAATCTGGCATTAACCTGGCATTGTAAATGTTCTAAGAAACATTGTCACTAACATATGTTAGCTCTCTAAGTAATCTGAGTATTGTTTAAAGTCTAATGTAAAAATTAGTTAAAAATCAATATATTTAACTAAATTTGGTCTGAAGATCCTGCTGTACAGAGACGACTACACAAGATTATATAGGATGACCTTTAAATTTACTTTCTTTAAAATTCAATCAGTCTTTACAAATAGGTATCACACACCTAGGGTGTGTCTCCATCTTAAATGGTGTGACAAAAGGTAGAAAAGAGGCTATTGATATGTAAAGCTCTCAGATACCTTCTCAATTAAAGAGGTAGAACCAGCCTGGGTGAATGATACATCACACAATTGTTATGCTAATGATTCTCATGATTGAGGCTTCTAACAATGGATCTTCTCTTTACCTTTACACATTTTATTGCGCTTAAATTGTAACATTCTTAACATCATACTAGAAAGGCCTTCCAAAATAATAAAGGTACTTAAACCAATTATAATCATTGAGTTATCAATTATAGTAAACTTCTAATTTGGTACAAGTTTTTTTTTTTTTCACAAGTAAATGATTACATCTATGTCAAAGCCTTCACATGAAGAAGAATCTGCTCATATGTTAAGATATTAAAAACTATATAGAAGTCCCACCATATACAACTTATGTAAATTAACAACAGCATTCACATATTTTTCTACACTTAACTGGTGTATTTTGTTTTGCCACTATAGGCTTGCCTTTGTCAGCCAACAATTTAAAGACTTTTTCCCTTTATAACATCACCCATATCACAAACATCTCTTACAACCCCCAAAGACAAACTATTGTTGAGAAGGCCCACCACACACCTAGGCCCAATTAAGTAAAGAAAAAGGGGGATACATTCCCCCCAATATTCAGTTGGCTAAGGCACTAACTACATTAAACCTCTTTTAATATCTATAGAAATTCGAACCAGATGCCCTGCTAACCATGGAAAGCAGATTTGTATGTGTTTCTTTTACAGGAATCCCCAGAAATCCATTTGGACCCCTGTGCTCTGACATCGCCCACAAGACAGCAAGACTATAGCGCCCCCCAGAAACCTATGGTGTGATACAGCACGATCTGAAGAACCTAATTCACAGACTCCAAAGGACAGAACTTTCCTACTGCCTTTCTCTTGCCTATCACTATCTGCCCTTTCTGCTTCTGCTTCACATGCCACCTTTTGATGGTTTCAGCTCACTCTCTACAGAAAAGCAAAATTCCAGTGGCTGTCTTCCCCCATCAAGATAAGATGTATGGTGTTTCTTCCCCTGGTTGTTGGCACTGGACTGAAAATCCTATCAGACTTGTTGGTGGAGCTCTTGGACACTCCCTTTACACTGCTGGACTTCTCGAGAAGTGACTGTAGCAGTCCATGGACTTTGCAGCCAGCTGTCATGGGACTCTGCAATGCCAGATCACCCCTCTTGCCCCTCGGCCTATAAGGCCCCCACTCCTCCACCTATCAGGCAGTGCCCCCTTCTACCCATCAGGCAGCCGCTCTCTGTCTACCAGGCCTCTCTTCAGTCTCATGCTGTCCCTTGATACTCTTACTTATCGCTCCCTGTCTTATTCCAGTTCTTTTAAAAATGCCTGCAGAAGCTTTTCAATTTGATGTAGTCCCATTGGTTTGTTTCTGCTTTAGTCTTCCTTGCAATTGGGTTTGATTCATCAAAGATGTCCTTGAGGTGTATGTGGGAAAGTGTTTTACCAATGTTTTCCTCTAAGTATTTGATTGTTTCTGGTCTGACATCTAGGTCTTTGATCCATTTGGAGTTGATTTTTGTTTCTGGTGAGATAAAGTGGTTCAATTTCATTCTTCTGCATGTTACAACCCAGTTTTCCCAGCACCATTTATTGAAGAGAGCCTCCTTTTTCCATTTAATCCTTTGGGCCCCCTTATCAAAGATTAGATGCCCATAGGTGTTGGGATTTACTTCTGGGCTTTCAATTCTGTTCCACTGGTCTGTGTCCCTATTTTTGTTCCAGTACCATGCTGTTTTGATGATGATGGCTTTATAATATAGTTTAAGGTCTGGGAGTGTGATGCCTCCATTTCTGTTTCTTTTCCTTAAGATGGTTTTGGCAATTCTAGGTGTTTTCAGGTTCCAGATAAATGATTATAGTGTTTGTTCTATTCTCTTAAAGAAGCTTGGTGGAAATTTGATGGGTATTGCATTAAATTTGTATATGGCTCTGGGGAGAATATTCATTTTGATGATATTTATTCTTCCAATCCATGAGCATGGGATATCTTTCCATTTCTTGGTATCAGTTTCTATCTCCTTGAATAGCGACTCATAGTTTTCAGTATACAAGTCTTTCACTTCTTTGGTCAACTTTATTCCTAGGTATTTGATTGATTTTGCTGAAACAGTAAATGGGAGTGATTTCTGGATGTCTTCTTCTTCAGATTTAGTGTTTGCATAAAGAAATGCCACTGATTTTTGTACATTGATTTTGTAGCCTGATACCTTGCTATATTGCCTAATAACTTCCAGTAATTTTCTACTGGATTCTTTAGGTCTCTCTATGTATACTATCATATCATCTGCAAATAGTGAGAGCTTGACTTCTTCCCATCCAATCTGTATCCCTTTGATTTCTTTCTCTTGCCTGATTGCTATGGCAAGAACTTCCAATACTATGTTGAAGAGTAACGGTGACAGTGGACAGCCCTGTCTAGTCCCTGATCTCAGGGGGAATGCTTTCAGCTTCTGTCCATTGAGTATGATGTTGGCTGTAGGTTTGCTATATATAAACTCCACTATTTTGAGGAATTTCCCATCTATTCCCATTTTTCGTAGAGTTTTGAGCATGAATGGGTGTTGGATTTTGTCAAAGGCTTTCTCTGCATCTATTGAAATAATCATGTGGTTTTTGGCTTTGCTTTTATTGATGTAGTGAATGACATTGATTGACTTATGGTTGTTGAACCAGCCTTGCATTCCTGGGATGAATCCCACTTGGTCATGATGAACAATCTTTTTGATGTGTTGCTGTATCCGGTTGGCCAAGATCTTGTTTAATATTTTGGCATCTATGTTCATCAGAGATATTGGTCTGTAGTTTTCCTTTTTTGTTCTGTCCCTATCAGCTTTTGATATCAGGGTGATGTTGGCTTCATAAAAGGTGGAAGGGAGTATTCCTGTTTCTTCATTCTTATGGAATAGCTTAAGAAGTATGGGTATTAACTGTTTCCTGAAAGTTTTGTAGAATTCGTTTGTGAAGCCATCTGGTCTAGGACTTTTGTTGTTGGGGAGATTCTTAATAACAGTTTCAATTTCTTTGTCTGTGATTGGTGCATTTAGATTTTGTAGTTCTTCTTGGTTCAGTTTTGGAAGGGCATAGGTTTCTAGGAATTGTTCCATTTCTTCCAGATTCTCTAGCTTGGTGGCATATAGTTCTTTATAGAAGTTTCGCAGGATTCTCTGGATTTCTGTTGTGTCAGTTGTGATATCTCCTGCATCGTTTACAATTCTATGAATTTGAGTCTTCTCTCTTTTTTGTTTGGTGAGTCTGGCTAGGGGTTTGTCAATTTTGTTTAATCTTTCAAAGAACCAACATTTGGCTTCATTGATCTTTTGTATGGTTCTTTTATTTTCGATGTTGTTTATTTCTGCTCTAACTTTAGTGATTTCTGTCCTTCTGGTTGCTTTAGGGTTCCTTTGTTCCTCTTCCTCTAAGTCCTTGAGGTGTGCAGTAAGGTCGTTCATTTGGGCTTCTTCTTGGTGTTTAATATGTGATTGTATGGCTATAAGTTTCCCTCTCAGTACTGCTTTTGCTGTGTCCCAAATATTTTGATGGGCTGTGTCTTCATTTTCATTAGTTTCCAGGAACATTTGAATTTCCTGTTTGAGTGAGTCTCTGACCCAGTGGTTCTTAAGGAGCATGTTGTTTAGTTTCCAAATTCTATGTCTTTTAATAATTTTCCGTTTGTTTTTAAATGTTAGTTTTACTCCACTGTGGTCTGAGAAGATACTTGGGATGATTTCAATGCTCTTGAATTTATTGAAAAGCTTCTGCACATCCAAAGAAACTATTAAACAAACAGAGAGACCCCTCACAGAATGGGAGAAGATCTTCACATGCCAGACATCAGACAAGAAACTAATCACCAAAATATATAAAGAGCTCAGCAAACTTAGCACCAAAAAAGCAAATGACCCCATCCAAAAATGGGCAGAGGAAATGAGCAAAACATTCACCACAGAGGAGATCCAAAAGTCTAACAAACATATGAAAAACTGCTCTAGGTCACTGATTGTCAGAGAAATGCAAATTAAGACAACACTAAGATACCACCTCACTCCTGTAAGAATGGCATACATCAAAAAGGACAGCAGCAACAAATGCTGGAGAGGATGTGGGGACAGAGGAACCCTTTTACATTGCTGGTGGGAATGTAAATTGGTACAGCCTCTGTGGAGAGCAGTCTGGAAAACTCTCAGAAGGCTAGACATGGACCTTCCATATGACCCAGTAATTCCTTCCATATGACCCAGTAATTCCTCTCCTGGGGTTATACCCCAAGGACTCCATAACACCCAACCAAAAAGAGGTGTGTACTCCTATGTTCATAGCAGCACAATTCATAATAGCTAAAACCTGGAAGCAACCCAGGTGCCCAACAACAGATGAGTGGCTGAGAAAGCTGTGGTATATGTACACAATGGAATACTATGCAGCTATCAAGAACAATGAACCCACCTTCTCTGACCCATCTTGGACAGAGCTAGAAGGAATTATGTTAAGTGAACTAAGTCAGAAAGATAAAGATGAGTATGGGATGATCCCACTCATCAACAGAAGCTGACTAAGAAGATCTGAAAGGGAAACTAAAAGCAGGACTTGATCAAATTGTAAGTAGGGCACCAAAGTAAAAACCCAGTGGTGAGGGGTAGACATGTAGTTTCCTGGGCCAGTGGGGGGTGGGAGTGGCCGGGAGGGATTGGTCACAGTCCTTTGGTGTTGGGAATGGTGTTTATGTACACTCCTAGCAAAATGTAGACATGTAAATCACTAGTTAATTAATATGAGAGGGGGAAATCAATTGTATGTCTCAAAGTTTCTCAAAAGACAAACTGAATCTTTTTAATATATAGGCTGTGTATTTGATATGCGGACTCTCTCAAAAGCCTAGACCAAGTAGATTAGAAGCATCCAATAGCACAGCTATATACAAGATACTGGGTACTGTACAGCAAACCATAACAAAGGGACTTTTCAAAGTTAACCCAATTAACAAATAATGTGATGATAATATTAACTATCCATTGTCTTTTTGAACCTTAAGATAGCAGGAACCTCACATCTTCACTATAGAGCCCCTACTTCCCCCAGTCCTGGAACCCTTGGATAGGGCCCACTTTCCCGTATGCATCTCCCAATCCAAACCAAATAATATTGCATCCGCCGATCACAACCTAACCAAAGCAACAATTGCCACCTCAACATGCTTCACCTCAGACTGTATCCAGAGACTTCATGTGTGGAATGACAACCCTTCAACTTCATTACTCGGGTGAGACCTTTCCTTTTATAGTACACTCTAATTTCATCTCAGGTAGTTCACTTTCTAACAAAGTCCCATAATCTAGATATACACCAGTTTCTGTGAGAGAGAGCTTATGTGCACACGTATCCATAAACTACTGCAAAATATATACCTGAAAGCAGAAGTATACTAGAGTTTGCAGTGAGTACCTCCCTAACACTTCCTCTCCACTATTCCAAGCTTGGGATCCATGATTGCTCAACAAATTGTTTGGCTTCATATGTTAACTCTCTTTTCAATCACCAGGTTCCAGATGCCACCAGGATGCTGGCTAGGCTTCCCTGGATTGAAGACCCCACCAATGTGTCCTGGAGCTCAGCTTCCCCAGAGACACACCTTACTAGGGAAAGAAAGAGGCAGACTGGGATTATGGACCGACCAGTCAACGCCCATGTTCAGCGGGGAAGCAATTACAGAAGCCAGACCTTCTACCTTCTGCAACCCTCAATGACCCTGGGTCCATGCTCCCAGAGGGATAGAGAATGGGAAAGCTACCATGGGAGGGGGTGGGTTATGGGGATTGGGTGGTGGGAATTGTGTGGAGTTGTACCCCTCCTACCTTATGTTTTTGTTCACTAGTCCTTTCTTAAATAAAAAATTAAAAAAAAAAATGCCTGCATAATATCATTCAGGTTTGTGCCCCAAAAGTTTCTGTTCACCTCTACACTGCTATTCCCCTGAGAGAAATGGAGTCTTTTACAGATATTCACCAATTTAAATATGGCCATTAGATAATAGACAGAGGGAGATGTCACGAAATTGTGAAGATGTGGTTAAGCTTGGCAGGCTTGAACCTGAGGGGTGTGTCTATCCTGTTAGTCTCTCTATGGAGAGGTTGAGCAAGGAGGGACAGTTGTAACCCCAAAGGTGTTCCCTGTCCTATCAGACTCCCTGCCTCACAAAGAGGAATATCCCACATTCCTGATATTATGGCCTTTAGATAAAAAGAAAGGGGGAAATGTAGGGCATTAAGCCAGCTCCCCCTTCTCCACCCTGCATTGCTGATACTATGGCCAATTTACATAAATATTGTTTTGCCTGTAAGATTCCCCACCCATCCCATTCATCTATGTTCTTTCTACCTGGAGACCCACCCTGCCTGCAGGGTAACATTAATCTCACCTATTAAAAGCCTCGCAACAGTTGCTAAGGAAGCTTCTACCTTCTCAGCATGCTTTTGCCTTTCTCCACCCCCTTTCTTAGCCATTTCTGTTTCCGGCTTGCCACTTCCAGTTTTATGCTGTAAAAGCATTGGCTCTCTGACCAATAGATCCTTTTGCATTACCACGCTGCCACAAGTTCCTGAGTCATCTATCTCCTTCGTCGCTGAGTGAGTAGCAGCCCAGGCTGAGTCCTGTATTGTTTTCTCCAACCCAGAGAGCACACACCAAGGGAAGAGGCACCCCCATGCTAGCCCATCAATACACAAAGCCAAAAAACTGTTGGATATTCTGCTAGCATCTGGAACCTGGTGGCTGAAAAGAGAGTTAACATACAAAGCAAACAAATTGTTGAACAATTATGGAACTAAAGGCTGGAATAGTGCAGATGAAGTGTTGGGGGGTCCTCCAGTTTGGAGATAGTTAGTAGGTATATTTTAGTTATATTCCAAAGGTCCTATGGCTATACTAGTGTTTTTATTTTATTTTTCTTCTTTTTTCTTTTCTTTTTTTTTTTTGCCTGAGTCTGAAATCTGATATGCAGGTGGATCCAAGTTATTGTCTGGGGAAGTGATGTCATGGCTAGGAAAAGGATCAGAAAGCTGGATCAGTGAAGAGAATAGCTCTCTAATATGGGAAAGAGGTATAAATATTGTTGAATGTAAACCACATTGATTTGATATGATCTGGGGCCCATAATTAGCTTAGGAGCCTTTGTAACCTCTGCATCCATCTAGATCTGAGCTCACATTCTGTGGTCATGAGTAGGAACATTCCATGCTGCCCCAGTATTGACCCATCTTCCTCAGGTGTAGCATAGAGTATGTTGTCCAGCCTCCCTTTGCAGGATGGAACATTCTCTTCCATTGTTGATCCAAGTTGAGGGTAAGGTCCTATGGGGGCCTACAAAGGGGTCTGTTTTGTTGATCCTGATAGAAATGACTGGTATCAATGGAGAGAGGGATTTATTCGAGTTCTAGGCCCATCAAGTCTGTTTGGGAATCTCAGGATTCCCTGATTATGGCCCCATTTGGTGGAATGGCCTGACAGTGACTAAAGAGTCATCGTTAAAGTATGCCAGTTTCTTGCCTTATTCAGTTTTTGCTGTCCTTGCTTTGCTAAGGTTAGCCTTGAAGTGAGTGAGAGAACCATAATAGGAGGTAGGTGAGGAGAGTATCTAAGTCTCAGTGGACACTATTTCATTATGAACTTGATACAAACTCACTAAAGGCTATTGTGTATTTTTGCTTTCAGATATATATTTTTCCCTAATTTATGGATACATGTGAATATATGCTCTATCTTATGGGACCTGGCCTATATCTAGATTTTGGGACTTTGTTAGGAGGTAAACCTCCTGGAATGGAATTAGAGAATACCATGAAAGGAAAGGTCTCACCTGAGTGATGAGGGTGAAGATGATGTGATGAGGGTTGGCATTCCATGCCTGATGTCTCTGTACATAGTCTGAGGTGAAGCATGTTGAGATGGTACTTGTTGCATTGATTATGTTGGAATAGGCAGATGTAATATCATTTGGTATGACTTGAGAGAAGCATTTAAGGAAGTGAGCCCCACCCCAGAGGTTCCAGGATTGGGAGAAACATAGGCTCTAAAGAGGAAGAGGGAGATTGCTGTTGTCTTAGGGTTTAAGAAGACAATAGGTAGTTATTTCAATAATCATATTGTTTGGCAGTTGTGTTAACTTTGAAAAATACCATTGTTAGGATTTGCTGTGTTATACACACCATCACCATATTTTATGTCTTTTGACATTATTTGTATATAGCTATGCTACCAGTTGCTTTTGTTCTCCATGGACTAAGCTTTTCAGAGAGTCAATATATCAAAGACTCAGCTTATGTATTAAAAAGACTGATTCTGTGCTTTAAAAAGTTTGAGACATTCAATCAGTTTTTTCCCTCTCATAATACTTAGTGATTTATATGACTACAAATTAATAGGAGTGTACATAAACAACATTCCTGCCACCAAAAGACTGTCCCACCCCACCCCTCCTACCCCCACTCCCATCCCATGAAGCTGAACATCTACCCTCACCCTCCACCCAGGATTTTTACTTTGGTGTCCTACTAATAACTCTATTTTCTAAATTCAATATTTGAGAAAACATTTTAAAGTGTACCTGCTATGTAGGTCATGGGCTTGCAAATATTTTTAGATTCTGTGACGAACTTAGTTTTATTTCAATACCCCAAGGGGGAAAAAAAAGACCAATATCATGCAATGGGTCAAAGACAAATACATGTTCAGTTCTTTATCTAAGAGCAGAAGATTGTGAAATTGAACATTTCCTGAGATTTATGTAGACATACAGGATAAATCAGAGACTAGGTTCATTATCTCTAAGAGTACAGTCAGTGATCTTGACCTTTACTTATTTATTTATATTCATGATTTAATACTTATTTACAAAATTATGATATAGTAAGGGTACAATTCCATAATGTTTCCACCACCACACCAGAGTTCTGTGTCCACATTCCCTCCATTGCAAACTGCAGTCATTCTCCCATGGTCACAGACATGAATTGACTCTATATCATTTTATCTCTATCGCTATCTCTAACTATCTCTTTGTATCTGTCTCTGTCTCTATCTTTATATCTTATATATTTTTTATACATCCCTGACTTCACTTCCTAAGTCACACCTAGATCTATCACTACTCTGAGTGTTCTTCTTATCTTTCCTCTCTGATAAGGGAATCAGTGTCAGACTTCCTCTGGTGTTTTCCAGAATCACTTCCCTTTCTGTGACGGTATAAAAACAAAACTCCTGATGACAAACACATCTGGTGTTGATAGAATTGGGATTCAGAAACCTTTATGACCTTGACTTTTTATGTCCAAGAAAGCATGGATTTTCATCTGCAGTTCTACATTGCTGTGTACGGACTTACTTCTCTTTAGAGACTTAGTTTTGATTAAACAAATCACTCTGCCCCAGTAAGTGGTTATGAGAAGTATTTACAATATGTAACTAAAAACTAAGATCTCTGAGTCTAGGGAAGTATTAATAATTGTTATTTAAATGTGTCAGATGAAATAACATTGTTAAACAATGGCTGAAATTGGAATCTATTTAAGGATCCATAAGGATTCTTATTTATTTATTTATTTGTGTATTTTTTATTTTAATTTTTTAATTTACGTTATTGGATAGAGACAGAGAGAAATTGAGAGAGAAGGGGGAGATAGAGAGGAAGAGAGACACCTGCAGACCTGCTTCACCACCTGTGATGCAACTCTCCTACAGGTGGGGAGCCGGGGGCTTGAACCGGGATCCTAACAGGTCCTTGCGCTTTGCGCCACATGTGCTTAACCCACTGCATTACCACTAGACTCCCTACCATAAGGATTCTTATGACTTCCTTTTTTAAAAAAAGTTCTTTTTAAAAATTTTATTTATTTATTATTGGACAGAGACAGAAAGAAGTTGAGAGGAGAAGGAGAGATGAGGGAGAGAAATAGAGAGACACCTGTATCGTTGCTCCACCACTCTTGAAGTTTTCCCCCTGCACATGAGGACTAGGGGTTTGAACCTTGGTCCTTGTATACTGTGATATGATGTGAGTGCTTAACCAGGTGCGCCATTGCCTGGCCCTCTTATGACTTTCTTTATACTATTAAAGTTGCAATTGCCAAGGTGAAGTATGTAATATTCAATAATTCTAGAAATTAATTGACTATGGAATTTATTTGTAATGTCTTCTTGAAAAAGTAGTGTTTTGAGAAAAACACTTCAGGAGTCATTAGGACCATATTTTTATTAAGATATTATAAAAGACATTTTTTCTCCTTATCTGTGTCTTTCACATCCTTGGCTATGGACAAGAAACACTGAAATTTGTGATTGATAATATTTTAAGAATTATATTGCTAGAATACACCCTGCATCTGATGAACTAGGGATCCGATGGTGAGGTGGGAAATAGTTCTGTTTTAGTAGGTGTCTCAGATAATTCTTGTCTTGAGGTGGGCTTGAAAACTATTAAATACTATCTGGCCACTATGTTGAAATATATTTCAAGCTTAATGCCATAATCCTTTCATAAAACTCTCTCTACTCCAAGCAATCTTTTCAAACTATTTTTCACTTCTGAGTTCCTAAGACTGTATATAAGAGGGTTGAGCATGGGATTAAAAAGACTGTGAAACAATAGAAGATACTTCTTCTGCTCCTTGGGTCTTCCATATCGAGGCCCAACATACATGATAATTGCTGTGCCATAAAACAGTCCAACCACACAGAGGTGGGAGGAGCAGGTAGAAAAGGCCTTTCTTCGACCTTCTCCTGACTGGATTCTAAGTATGGCACAGAGGATGCACATATATGAGATCACAATAAAGGAGAAGGGTCCCACGAGCACTGAAGTTGCTCCAGCGATCACCATGATCTCATTAATGTGAGTGTCTGCACAGGCAAGTTTGAGAACAGCCATAATCTCACAGAAAAAGTGATTAATTTTCTGGGATCGACAGAAAGGTAAGGGTAGAAGTAACACTAGATGAATCGTGGACAGAAACACTCCACATGCCCAGGAAGTCACCACCAGGGTGATGCAAACTCTCCAGCTCATGATAACAGAATAATGCAGAGGACGGCAGATGGCCACATAGCGATCATAAGACATCACCAGCAGGAGAAGACACTCGGCGACAGCAAAGGTCAAAAAGAGAAAGGTCTGTGTGAGACAGCCAGCAAAGGAGATGGTCTCAGCTGGGTCGAGGAGGTTCACCAACATCTGGGGCACTGTGTTGCAGGCATAGGCTATGTCAACCAAAGCCAGGTGTGAGAGGAAGAAGTACATGGGGGTGTGAAGTCTGGAGTCTAGGGAGATGAGCCCCAAGATGACTCCATTCCCCAGCAGGGTGAAGATGTAGAATAGGGAGAAGAGCCCAAAGAGAGTCATCTGAATCTTTGGTTCAAGGGGAAATCCCAGTAGGGTGAATTCTGTAATAGATGTCATATTGTCTCCCATGTCCCTATGGCAATGGAAATTGAGTTAATGTTTATTGTTGATTGTCGTTCTTCTTGTGGGGAGACCTCTTCTTGGGCACAGATGCCTGGCGTGCCCACCCTGTTGTGCACCAGATGTGGGGGTCTAGGAGAATGTCACCCGAGGCAACAGGGGCTAAGTCTTACAGGACTCACTCTGTGTCTGCAACAAGAGATGACCCGGAGACCAAGCTGATAGCTATGATCCATCTATTGATCAGAGAGGCAAGGCTTTTAAGGGATTGCAGAAGGAGGTAGCTTGTTCATACCATATATGTTTAAAGCAGAAAAGGGGCAGAGAGCAGTAAGGGGTTGGAAAAACTATCAGGTGAGTGATCTAAGGAACGAGGAAGCTACGCTTTGTTGTGCATAGGTGTAGGGGTCCTTGAGTGTCAGGAGGGTGAGGTTTGGTTATAGTCTTATTCAGAAGGGCAAGAACCAAGAAGTGAGAAAAGGGGCCTCTGATAGCATCTGTATACGCAGGAGAGCCTTTTTGGGAATGAGGAAGTAGGGTTATCATTGGCTAGCAGACAGAGAGGTGACCTGAGGGCAGAGAGAAGATGGGTCAGGTATGATAACTTCTGGTAGCTTTTAAATAAGCAGACCATTTGGTTTAAAGACAAGGAAGTAAGCTATCATACTGGGAATGCAGAGTCCCTATGAGGCAGAGTCTGACAGGTGAAGCTGAACCTGAAGGCTGTTCTGTCCCATGCTCAATCTCGTAGAGAGAGGCTGACAGGAAGACAGTGCTTCTCAGGCACTGAGGAGGTTCAATGGGAGTTCCACCCAACTCAACCATATCCTCACAGTTTCCATACAGCTGATGTATTTAAAAATACTTATGTAAACTTCTTTGATATAATCTGTAATATAGAGTAGTAGGAAAAAACATTTTCAGTTTTTTTCTTCTTGCTTTTAAGTGAATTTTAAGAGTATATTTAAACTTGTATGCTTGAGGTCTTAGAGACCATAGGCTCAATCTCTGGCATCACTTTATGCCTGAGTTGAACAGTGTTCTGGTTCCCTTTATCTGCCTCTGTTTCTCTCTCTCTCTCTCTCTCTCTCTCTCTCTCTCCCTCTCTCAATTTTTCTGTCTTGTGATAAATAAATAGACCTTTAATGAGACTGGTAGCTCCAGGTAAATTAAATGCACACACACACACACACACACACATTTTCCTTGTTTCTAATGTTTTTAATAGAGGTGAAGTTTTCAGAACAAATATATTGTCACATGTTAATTAAAGACAGCTTCATTTAGTGATCTGTCTCATATTGTCATAAGTATATTCAACTTCTCCTTTCTTATAGTAGTAGGACTATCCTATTGTTGCTTTAATGGCAATGACTCTTTAATGGCTAATTTACATACCAGCATCCTAAAACTCCTATTTTATTCTCTAGAGTTGGATGGTTTCATTATGTACAGGTAACTACACTTTAACCATTAGCTCTACTATTTCCACCTGAATACATTTTATGTTCTTCTGTAACTTCAAAAACTAATTCATGTTGGGGAGGGGCAGGTAGTGGTGCATCTGGTTGGGCACACATGTTATAATGCACAAAACCTGGGGTTCAAGTCCCAGGTCCCCACCTGCAGGGGGAAAATTTTACAAGTTTTGAAGTAGGGCTGCAAATGTTTCTCTTATTTTTTCTCTGTTTATCTCACCCATCTCAATTTCTTTCTATCCAATAAATAATAAAATATAATAAATACTTTTAAAAGTAACTTGTTTTCATGTGTGAAGACTTATTTCCAGACTAAAATCTCATTTTTTTCTTACTTAACTTTTCACAAAAATATTCCAATGAGCAATAAACCGAATGATATTGTAGATTTTAATTATCATTTATCTAACGTAAAAATAATCACTAATTTCATTAGGCTTTGACTCTAACACTATAGAGTTGGAGATATTGTCTCTGCAGGTGACAGAAAAGGTGTAGATAATGTCTCCCTCACTCTTTTAGATGCGGAAGAGGATTCTGAATTCTTTGAGTAATTGAACTGTCATCTTTCTTATTCTGTGATTTCACCATTTAAACATAAGTACAACCAATTTCCTCCTTGCTTAATTAAACTCCGTTTCCACTTTTTTTCCATCCAAGTCCATCTTGTTTTACATACAGCAAGGATAAAGTAGTCCTTAACTAAAATACCCAAAAAATTATAAATATTTTTAAATGGTTTCATTTGCATTATAACTCCTTACTGTCATTTTAATGATAAGCGTCAGGTCAGGACATTGAAAAAGAAAAATAATTAAGCTTTTATTGATATTTTATTATATAACTACTATCATTCTGAGTGTGGAGTTACCAGTGATAAAACTCTGCCTGCATGTACATCTTGGTTAGATACATAGCGTTACACATTATCACTAAAGTAATATTGTTTTTTTTTCTTTTTTATTAGTGGGAGGGTTAATAGTTTACAGTAAATAGTTGTTGGTATATGTGTACAATTTCTTGATTTTCTGAAAAAACCCTTTAACCCCCTGCCTAGGTCCTCCTCCACCATCAAGCACTAGGACCTGAAAGCAGCCCCACCTCCGGTCCCCAGAGTCTTCTACTTTGATGTAACACATGAAACCTAGTCTAAATTCTGCTTTGTGTTTCCCCTTCTGTTGTTATTTTTCAAATTCTGTCCATGAGTAAGATCATCCCATACTCATTCTTCTCTTTATGGCTTATCTCACTTACCATGATTCCTTCATTTGAATGGTCATCCATAATTCTGAATAACTGATATAAACTTAATATTTGACTTCCCTATATGCGGAACACATAGATTTGAAATGAAGAATTGCTGAACATGTTTGTTTCATTTTGAACACATACAAACACATCACTTACACATATTTACCCACTCACTCTAAAAATAAGTTAACAGCTGATACCCACTAGTATGGATTCTGTTGACATATTGACTAATCCTGTGTTTTTACTCAAATCATTCTATTATTTAAACTATCAAGAAGCAAAGTCTGAGCATTAATAGAATCTAATTTATAAGAGCACATCTTTTTAAAAAAATTTATTTCCTTTTTATTGCCCTTGTTTTTAATGTTGTTGTAGTTATTATTGTTGTTGTTATTATTGTTGATGTTGTCATTGTTAGATAGGACAGAGAGAAATTGAGAGAGGAGGGGACGTCAGAAAGGAGGAGAGAAAGATAGACACCTGCAGACCTGCTTCACCGCTTGTGAAGTGACTCCCCTGAGGTGGGGAGCTGAGGGCTTGAACCGGGATCCTTATGCGGGATGCGCTTAGCCTGCTGTGCTACTGCCCGACTCCCAGAATCTAATTTTAATGATATTAAAATGTGATAGTAAGAATTAATAGGCAATGAAAAGGATGTTAAAATAAATTTGACCACAACTTACAAAAGCAATTAGGACACCTGTGCCTCTAGTCTAGAGATGATTGCTGTGTAAGTATCTTGATAAATCTTCACACAGATGAGGAACACATGTAGGGTGGTTGAATTAACTGATGGTGGGAGGAGTCTGGTTGCTCATCTGAGAACAGCTAAGAAAGTATGTTGGACTCCTGGTGTTGCCTTTGAGAAGACGGCTTCATTAACTTATCTGCTCCACAGGGCACCATCCCAGCTGTCTTGAGGAACATGTACAGGGCAGGAGACTCTAGGTCTCACTTGTAACAGAATGTTCCCTAAGGAGACATGTAAGTACCAAGTTACTGGTACCCTTCTGGGAGAAGAGAGTATTAATAGCTTCTGTCTCTGATGAAGTCAGAAAGCATGACCCTGAGAGATTAGAGAATAGGAAAAAGGATACTCACACGTATAAAGTCAGACTCTGGGATAACCCTACTCTAGCTAACTGAATACATGAATTCATGAAGTGGATTCATGTATATTTATTTGTTTATATAGCGAGAACTGGAGCAAACACTTAATATACATACATCTTTTGACTTAATATACATATATCTGATATATGCTATGGCCATTAAACAATATATATTGGATTATATATGTCCAACTTCAGTATCACTTTCTTGAATAAGTGATTTTTATAGGATTGTTGCTGTCATAAGAATATAAACATTCAGGTGGGGGTAAATAGCATAATGGTTATGTCTTCATGCCTGAGGCTCCGAAGTCCCAGGTTCAAGCATATTCACCAACATAAACTAGAGCTGAGCAGTACATCTCACGCTCTACCATATTATCATCCCATTCCACCGTAAGAATTTGGCCCCCCAACTTCCCCTCAGTGCTCTTCCTCCCAGACCTGCTATTCATCAAGGAGTCACACTGCACTGTTCTTTGATTTCCTTTTCTGAGATCCCAACTGTGATTGAGACCATCTGGTGTTCACCTGCCTCAGTCTTGCTTATTTTGCTTAACATGACTCATTCTAGCGTCATCCATGTTGCAGCCGAGGTGAATATATTGTAGTTTCTTATATCTGTGTTATAGTTCAACATTAAGCGACTGTCTGTTGTTGGACACTTGGGTTCTTTCCAGATTCAGGTATTACAAGAAGCATTAGTACAAACATGAGTGTGAAGTGATCTTTTAGGATAGTTTTTTTTTTTTTTTTGTATAGATGCCTAAGAAAGGAATTACTGGGTCTTATAATGTATTCATTTTTTATGTTTTCAGGAATCCCTACTGCTCTCTACAAAGGTTGTACCAATTCACATTCCTAACAACAGTGTAGACAGGTTCCTTTCTCTCCACTTTCTCACCACTTGCTTCTATACTTTGTGATGAAGGCAATTCTCACAAGGGTGAGGTGGAATCTCTTTGTTGTCTTCATGCGAAATTCTCTGGTGAACACTGATTTTGTGCATTTTTTTTCACATTCCTGTTGGTCACCTGAATATATCCCTTGGTGAAAAATTTGTTACTCCCCCCTATTATTTTTCATCAGATTATGTGTTGCTTTGTTGCTGAGTTTTAAGAGGTCTTTATATATCTTGTCTACTAGTCCTTTACCTGACTATGCTATGCAAATATATCTTCCCATTCTGTAGTGTGTCTCTCTGCTTTGGTGATGGTTCATTTTGCTGTGTAGATGTTTTTCAGTTTTGTGTAGCCTCAGTGGTTTATTTTCTTTTATGTTAGACTCAAGAAGCTGAAAAAATTTCCAAAGTAGACATCATATTGTATTATACTGATGTTTTCATCTTTCATTTTTTTTTTGTTTGAAGGGACAAAGTGGAATTTCTTTATCAATATATAAACAACTGCTTGAGAACTTAACATGTCTACAAAATCAACAAAATGTATTTCAAAATTCATTAATAATTTAATAATTGCCCTCAATGTGGATCAACAATGGTAGAGAACATTCCATCCTCTAAAGGGAGGCTGGATAACATACTCTATCTACCACTTGAGGAAGATGGGTCCTGAAATTGCAGCATCTTGGAATGTTCCTACTCATGACCACAGAATGTGAGCTCAGACATACAGAGATGCAGAGGTCACATAGACTCCTAAGCTGAATATGGGCCCCAGATCAAATCTATGGGGTTTACAGTCAATAATATTCATACACCTTTTTTTATATTTGGGATTACTTTCTTCTCTAATCCAGCTTTCTAGTCCTCTTTCTAGTCATGACATAATCTACCCAGACAACAACTTGGATCCACCTGCATATCAGATGTCAGGCTCAGGAAAAAACTAGTAAAGTCATGGGCCCTTTGGAATATAACTAAAATATGTCTACTAGCTATCTTCAAAACGGAGACCCCAAATCTTCATTTGCAATAATCCAGCCTTTAGGTTCATTATTAGTAAACAATTTGTTTGGCTTTATATGTTAACTTTTTTCAGCCACCAGTTTCCAGATGCTAACATAATGCCAACGGGACTTCCCTGGGCAGATGACCCCACCAATGTGTCCTGGAGCTCAGCTTCCCCAGAGCTCTGCCTCACTAGGGAAAGAGAGAGACAGTCTGGGAGTATGGTTCTACCTGTCAATACCCATGTTCAACGGGGAAGCAATTACAGAGGCCAGACCTTCCACTTTCTGCATCCCACAATGACCCTGGGTCCATACTCCCAGAGGGTTAAAGAATAGGAAATCTATCAGGGGAGGGGATAGGATATGGAGTTCTGGTGGTGGGAATTGTACCCCTCTTATTCTATGGTTTTGTCAGTGTTACATTTTTATAAATAAAAATTTAAAATAAAATAAAAATCCATATTTCTCCCCCCTAAAGATATTTCATTATATTTTATTATATCATTAAATAAATATCTTTCATGAGCATTCCCTTTATTAGTAATTATTCTACTAAATGAGTAATAGTCTAGACCGCTGATAACTGGGTATTTACTTAACTAATCCTTTAACACTGTGTTGCTTCACTTTATCAGTGTTATTTTATAATAGTAATACTATTATTTTTTATTATTTTGTTTTTATTAGTGGGGAATAAAGGTTTTAAATACAGTTTTTGGTACATGTGTAAAATTTCTCAGTTTTTTGCAAATCACTCTCACCCCCAGCCTAGGACCTCCTCCATCATCATGCACCAGGACCTGAAGGCACCCCCACCCCGGAATCCTTTACTTTAATGCAGTACAACATACCCAGTCCAAGTTCTGCTTTGCGTTTCCCCTTTCTGTTGTTATTTCTCAACTGTTGTCCATGAGTAAGATTGTCCCACATTCATCCTTCTCTTTTTGGCTTATCTCACCTAATGTGATTGCTCCAAGTTCCACTAAAGATGAGTTGAAGAAGGTGAATTTATCATTCTTAATATATACCCCAACTTTTTTTTTCCCTCTAGGGTTATCATGGGGGCCTCTGTGCCAGCACTAGGAATCCACTGCTCCTGAAACCATTTTTCTCCCCCACCCCATTTTATTTGATAGGACAGAGAGGAATTGAGAGGAGAGAGGAAGAGAGAAAGAAAAACACCTGAAGACCTGAATCACTGCTTGTTAAGCATCCTACATTCAGGTGGGGACTGGGGGTTCAAACCTAGGTCCTTGCTTGGGTCCTTGTGAATAGTACTATGTGTGCTTAGCCAGGTGTGCTACCAACCTGCCCCCCACAACTTTCTCAGTCACTCATCTGTTGTTGATGTCTAGGCTTGTGTTTATAGCAGCACAATTCATAATAAAAAACCTACAATCAGCCTAGATGTCCAACAACAGATGAATGGCTGAGAAAGACACAAGTCTTTTTGGATAGGAGTGTTTGATTCTTAGACTATATCCCCAGGAGAGGAATTGCTAAGTTGTAGGGTAGGTCCATTTCTAGTCTTCTGAGAGTTCTCCAGATTGCTTTCCATAGGGGCAAATAACACTATGATAAATGTTATTACATATAAAATTTGGCAAACATTTAAGTATATTTTCTTAGAGTAAATCCACAGAGAATTACAAGGTCAAGAACTGTGAGCATTATTGCTTTTGATATCTTCCCTAATTTGTTATCTTGAAAGGCAAAGTCAATTTGTATCTTTTTCACTAAATAAGGTGATCATTTGTTTTTCTATTTTTAAAAATTTTATTAGTGGTTTAGTGGTTTACAATATAGTCTTTAATACATAGGAACAACCTCTCATTTTCCCTTGATTGGCATGTCAGAGACACAACAGAATCCTGATGTCTGTTCCTTTCTCTCCTTTCCCAGAGTCCTTTTCTTTGGTGCAATACATAACACCCAGTCCAAGTTTCACCTTATGTTTTGCCTTACTGTTCTTTGTTCTTAAGTTCTACTTATAAGTCAGATCATTTGATATTGGTCTTTCTCTTTCTGGCTTGTCTCATTCAAAAGGATGCCTTCAAGTTCTGACCACAATGTAACAGCTTCCTCTAGTAAATATCCCTTATTAGTGTTTTTGATGTACCCTCCTTTTGACATGTTTTTTATTCATCTGTTATTGTAACTCTTGAGTACTCTTTTTTATTATTATTAGTGATTCAATAATGATTGACAAGACTGTGGTACAGAGGGATACAATTTCCATCACCAGAGTTCCATATTCCCTCCCTTTCATTGGAAGCTTTCTTTTTCTTTATCCCTGTGGGCCTCTGGGAGTATGGACCAAAGTTCTTGCAGTGCAGATGGTGGGAGGTCTGGCTTCTGTAATTTCTTCTTCACTGGATATAGGTGTTGACAAGCTGACCCATACCCCCAGCCTGGTTCTATCTTTCTCTAGTCCAGTAGGGCTCTGCGGAGGTAGGCTTCCAGGACACATTGGTGAGGTCATCTGCCCAGGGAAGTCAGATAGCATCTGCAATTTGGTGGTTGAAAAACATTAAGATATAAATAAGAACAAATTGTTTAATAATCAGGAACCTAAAGGTAAATGTATAGCAGGTGAAATTTGGGGTTTTCGTGTTGGAAGGGGCTAGGAAGTCTATTTTAGGTATATTGAGTTTTTCAAGTATGTTACAATATCTTTAAACTGGTTATTTTGGATTTCTCATGTGATACTTTATAATTTAAATTTATTTAAGAATGGTCTATGTAAATTTGATTTATTCCTTTAATTGCCTCATGTTTCTTATTTCTTCGTAAGAACTGTGAACTAGCGGGCTTGGAGGTGGTGGATCCAGTTGAGTTCACACATCACCATGGCTAAGAATCCAAGTTTGAGTCCAGCTCCCCATTCGCAGGGGAGATGCTTCATAAGCAGTGAAGCAGATGTGCGGGTGTCTGTCTGTCTCTCTCTCTTTCTGTCTTCCCCCATCTAAATTTCTATCTGTCCTGTCAAATAAAAATGGAAAGGGGAGATGAGGGAAAGAGAGAGGCAGTATGGGAGTATGGTTCTACCTGTCAATGCCTATGTTCAGCAGGGAAGCAATTACAGAAGCCAGACCTCCCACCTTCTGCATCGCACAATAACCCTGGGTCCACTCCCAGAGCAATAAAGAATAGGGAAGCTATCAGGGGATGGGATGGGATATAGAGAGCTGGTGGTGGGAATCTTGTGGAGTTGTATCCCTCTTATCCTATGATTTTGTCAGTGTTTCCTTTTTATAAATAAAAAAATGAAAAGGGAAAAATGGAGAAATAGTTGCCAGGAGCAGTGGATTTGTAGTGCCAGCATTAAGCCCCAGTAAGAACCTTGGAGGCAAACAAACAAACAAACAAAAACATGAACTTTAATTGCAATTTTGATTTTGGAAGAACAGTTATCTCTTCTAGCCTTTAGTGAGTGACTTCATATACAGAAGGTGTTCAGAAATAGGTCCTTCAAAAGTCTGGGAATGTCTCCAGTTCCTTTTGGGGATGTATAGCATCTATCAAGATGCATATATGTTTCCTCATTGGTATGGTTTTCTTTCCTGGCATTTGTGTAAATCAAGGTGGAGAGCTCAGGTTTTGAACCCACATTGCCAATACTACCTTCCTCTGACTCAGAAAAGACTACAAATATTCCTCAAATAGACATACCCTAGAATTCCTATTCTGATATCCTTCTGATGTTACCCATGAATAATCAATTCCTTTCTTAGAGAGAGAAAGGGGTCATGGAGAGGAAGAGAGAAGGAGAGAAGAGAAAATACTGCCCCACCATCCATAAACATTCATTGGTGCTGCCTGTAGTGTTCTCATAAGGTTCCCGGAACCATACCAAGCTTCTTTTTTTTTCTTAATTTTTTTATTATCTTTATTTATTGGATAGGGACAGCCAGAAAGCAAAAGAGTGATAAGAGGGGGAGAGAAACAGAGAGACACCTGCAGCACTGCTTCACCACTTGTAAAGCTTTCCCCCTGCAAGTGGGGACCAGGGGATCAAACCCAGGTCCTTGAGCCTTGTAATAGGTGCGCTCCACCAGGGGTGCCACCACCAGGCCCCCATACCAAGCTTCTTTTGCATGAGAAAGTATGTGCTTTTCCTGCTGAGTCAACTCACAACTCCAAATTGTATAATTCTTGCCTTCCATCCATGCATCTTTTTGGGGAACCGAGTTTCATTGCTCTGGAAAACCTGTCTTCAAAAAAAGCCTGACACTCCTTTATACTTTCCTCTGTTTCTGCAATGCTCTGTTGAAGGCAGATTTCATCTGAGCATTCCTTAGACTATAGATGAGAGGGTTCAGCAGTGGATTGAAAAGGCTGTAAAACAAGGAAAGAATTTTCTTTTGCTCATCTCGGTGACCATTGTCCGGGACCATGTAAACCATCATACCTATGCCAAAGTAGAATCCAACCACACAGAGGTGAGAGGAGCAGGTGGAGAAGGCCTTCTGGCGACCCTCCCCTGACTGTATCTTCAGGATGGCCCAGAGGATGCGCATATAAGAGAACAACATTAAGGAAAAGGGACCAACGATAACAAATGTACCGGAAGCAAAGACAAATATTTTGTTGATCTCTGTGTTCCCACAGGCTACTTTGAGGACGGCTAAGATCTCACATAAGAAGTTGTTCACCTCCAGGGGCCTACAGAAGGGCAACCTTAGATACAGAATTAGATTTGACAGGGCCAAGGAAAACCCACACAGCCAGGAAGTGATGGCCAGAACTGTGCACACTCTCCAGTTCATGATGACAGTGTAGTGGAGGGGGTGGCAGATGGCCACATACCTATCATAGGACATCACCACCAGAATCAGACACTCTGTAGAAGCAAAAGTCAGATACAAAAGCATCTGCATAGCACATGAAGCAAGGGAGATAGTTTTTTTATGTTTCACTAGGTTTTCCAGCAGTTTGGGCAAATTGCTGGAAGCGTAGGAGATGTCAATGACGGCCAGGTGAGCAAGGAAGAAGTACATGGGGGTGTGCAGTCTGGGGTCGAGCCAAATGAGCCCCAGGATTGTGCCATTTGCCAGCAGGTTGGAGATGTACAACAAGGAGAAGATAAAGAAGAGAAAAAGCTCCATTTCTTCACTCAGCTGGAATCCCACCAAGATGACCTCTGTGGACCATGACTGGTTGCCCTTCATTCCTTGATGGCAATTTCTCAAGATCTGAAATCTGAGAGAAAAGTCAGAGATGGCCATTGATGAGAATCAGAGATATTAGCATTCCAAACCATGCACAGAAGATCTGTGTATGCTTTCTTACTTGACTGATCTTGTACCTCATGCATTTAAACTATAATTGTGAAGTAACAAAACTTTATTTTAAATTTTTTTAAAGACTCTCATACCTGTAGCTCTGGGGTCCCAGATGTAGTCCCTTAAAAATTTTTTTTTACATCATTTTAATTATCTTTATTTGTTGTATAGAGACAGCCAGAAATTGAGAGAAGAGGGGGAGATAGAGAGGAAGAGAGGCAGAGAGACACCTACAGCCCTGCTTCACCACTGGTAAAGCTTACCCCCAGGTGCATAAGCAGGTGGTGCCTGAGGCTCAAACCTGGGTCCTTGTGCATTGAAACATGTGCACTCAACCAGGTGCACCACCACCTGGCCCCATGAAACTTTATAATTAGGAATTATAAACAAGACTACAAAAATAGTATATTCATTTTGCTAACTTGTTTTTGACCTGCATCATCTTTCTTTCTTTCTTTCTCTCTCTCTTTCTTTCTTTCTTTCTTTCTTCTTTTTTATTTTTTGGCTGGGGCTCAGTGACATCACTAAAATCCCACCATTCCCAGATGCCAAATTTCCTTTTATTCTCCCTTTATTTGATTTGATAGAATAGAAATTGAAATGGGAGGGGAGATAGGTAGGGGAAGTCCTGTAGATCTGCTTCATCACTCATGGGCCCTTCCTGCCCCCCACCCCCTGCCCTGCAAGTGGAGGAGCACTATGAAAATAATTCTAGTAGTGTCTTGAGTATGGAGATAATGTAATTATGACACAACAATGGTGATGTTGGTATAAATTTCTTGGCTGAATTATTTTCTCCAGGGTATTTGTACTATAAAACTCTCAATTACCAAATTAGGCATTTTATTATTTCAGTCTTGAATGAGTTCTGGTACCTTTGAAAACTATGCACTTACATTTGTTATTTGTTATAGCCAGTTATTTCAATAGGTTCCTTTCAGTGGAGAATCATTTTGAAAGAAATATCTGATTTAAGTAGATATTTAATAATTCACTTTTGACTGTAAAATCAATAACAAAGCAATACTAACACTTGGAAAATATAGCATAGAAACAATCTTTTTTTTTTTTTTTTTGCATCAAATGACTGGAATTTGACCATCAATGCGCCAGGACAGAGTGGTCTCCTCTCTGACAAGCCTGACAACATACCACAGGTGGAAGAGACCTATCAGCTATGGGACTCTGATCTGGAGAATAGGGGATAGATAAGCAGTACACTTATTGTGCACCTACAACTCAACAACAACTTGATGTCAGGATATGGGGACTTAAACGCTGTAAGGAGACCAGTCAGGTAGCTCACTTGAAAGTGCTCCTGTTTTTCCATATAAGCATCCTAGGCCAGGCAGGCAAGCTTAATGCTATGGTCTCTCTTTCTCTCTAAATATATATAGTTACCTTTCTTTTTTTCTACCTGAAAAAAGTAGTCCCAGGAACTCCAGAATAAACAAACAAAATCAAAGAAGGTGTAAACACAGAGGGACATTTCATGACAGAAACCCTAACCAACTTAGTGGTAGCTTGTGGGAGCCTTCGTGGATGCTATATTGTGATACATTTTTTACATAGCGAAAGACCCTGAGGTGGAAACTCCTTCCCTATCATTGTTAGAATCTGCGCAGTGCTTGAACTCTCTAGACTAAGGCTGTGCTCATATATCACTACTGAACCTACAACAACGGCACTCTAGTATCTAGTAAGCTATCATAACCTAAGATTTTGGTGCTACCCAGATTCAAACACAGACTTTTGTTTGGTCTTTGGTCATTACAGAGAAGCACACAATGAGAAAGGTGGAGGAAATCAACCATACACACACACGCGCACGCACACAGAAAAAGACAACTAGACTAACCTCATGCTCAATAAGGCTATGACCTTGTTTTTTCTAATTATATTTTTTGTTTGTGACATACATATAGAGAGAAACTGAGAGGGGTAGGGGAGATACAGAGGCTGAGAGAAAAATAGAGATCAGTAGTACTGCTTGATCACTCCTGAAGCTTCCTCCCCTGTGGGAGGGCACCAGGGACTTGAACTTGGGTCCTTAAACATTGTAGCATGTGCACAGCCTGCCACCCCCCCCCCATGTACTCTTCCTAAAGAGGAAACTAATAATAAAGTCTTAAGGATTCTCAAGGCAATGAGCAGCCTGGTGAAAGAAAACTTCAACAAAGTCAGGAAAAAAATGTGAGAGAAAATGGTTGAGAATTGATAGAATGTCAGAGATAATGAATAGAGGAGCTGAGATAAAATAGTATTAAAATAGTCCACCAGCAGAAAGAAAGTAGCCAACGGTCACATCTGCTGATCCCAACCTAATTAATGCAACGAGTGCCACCCCAGCATGCTTCACTTCAGACTGTGTCCAGAGACTTCAGGTGTGAAATGACAACCTTTCAGCTTCATTACTAGGGTGAGACCTTTCCTTTCATAGGATTCTCTAATTCCATTCCAGGCGGTTCACTTCCTAACAAAGTCCCAAAACCTAGATATAGACTAGATCCTGTGAGATAGAGCTTATGTTCACATGTATCCATAAACTAGGGCAAAATATATACTTGAAAGTAAGAGTACACAAGAGTCTGCAGTGAGTACCGCCCCCCCCCCAACACTTCATCTGCACTATTCCAGCCTTTAGGTCCATGATTGGCCAACAATTTGTTTGGCTTTGTATGTTAACTCTCTTTTTAGCCACCAGGTTCCAGATGCCAGCATGATGCTGACCGGCCTTCCCTGGACAAATGACCTCACCAATGGGTCCTGGAGGCCCGCTTCCCCAGAGCCCCAATCTACTAGGGAAAGAGAGAGACTGGGAGTATGGATCGACCAAAGCCCATGTTCAGCAGGGAAGCAATTACAGAAATCAGACCTTCCACCTTCTGTATCCCACAATGACCTTGGGTCCATACTCCCAGAGGGTTAAAGAATAGGAAAGCTATCAGGGGATGGGATGGGATACAGAGATCTGATGGTGGGAATTGTGTGGAGTTGTATTCCTCTTATCCTACGGTTTTGTTAATCTCTCCTTTTTATAAATAAAAAAATTTAAAAAAAGAAAGGAACTTGAAAAAAAAAGGAAGTTGAAAAGTGTATGTACAATGAATTAATGAAATGGACCTTTTCTCAAGAAGAAAAAGTCACTCTAGTGCATGTGACATATGGAAAGGTGTCCATAGTTAATGTATACAGTTCAATGACCTGGAAGAGGATTAAACACCTGTGAAACCATTGGTATAAGAAACACATTCTTCACCTTCAACGTTTCATACCACTAAAGGGAGTCTCTTTATGTAGTAGGTGATTAGAACAGATTACTCTCACTCTCACTCTCACTCTCAGGCCGAAGTTGAAAAACAAGATTAGAAAAGAAAACACAAGTCGAACCTGAAATGGAATTGGAGTATTACACCAAAGTAAAAGACTTTGGGGTGGGTAGGTGGGTGGGGGAGAATACAGGTCCATGAAAAATGATGAATGAAATAGTGGGGGTTGTATTGTTAAATGGGAATCTGGGGAATGTTATGCATGTAAAAAAAAAAAAAGTAGAAACGCAAAGCAGAAATTGACTGAGTTTGGAGTATGACACCAAAGTAAGAAAGCAGAAGTACACTAGAGTTTGCAGTGAGTACCTCCCTAATACTTCCTCTCCACTTTTCCAAGCTTTGGGTCCATGATTGCTCAACAATTTGTTTGGCTTTGTATGTTAACTCTCTTTTCAGTCACCAGGTTCCAGGTGTCATCAGGATGCCGGCCAGACTTCCCTGGATTGAAGACCCCACCAATATGTCCTGGAGCTCAGCTTCCCCAGAGACCCACCCTACTAGGGAAAGAGAGAGGCAGACTGGGAGTATGGACCAACCAGTCAACGCCCATGTTCAGCGGGGAAGCAATTACAGAAGCCAGACCTTCTACCTTCTGCAACCCACAATGACCCTGGGTCCATGCTCCCAGAGGGATAGAGAATGGGAAAGCTATCGGGGGAGGGGGTGGGATATGGAGATTGGGCGGTGGGAATTGTTTGGAGTTGTACCCCTCCTACCCTATGGTTTTGTTAATTAATCCTTTCTTAAATAAAAAAAAATTAAAAAAAAAGAACAGATTACTCTAAAGAGACAGGTTGGGCACCTGTCAACTGTGTAGTTTGACAGTTATCAGTAGTTACAGTGAAACAGTGTTATTCTCACTGTGAAAATCTATGTAATTGTCCAGATAAAATCAAAGATGAGTTGAGACTGGATACAAACTGTCATTTCTCTAAGCTTTACTGACTTAACAAGATTATTATTTTATAAAGATTTTTTAATATTTATTTATTTTCCCTTTTGTTGCCCTTGTTGTTGTTTTTTGTTGTAGTAGTTATTTTTGTTGTTATTGATGTCGTTGTAGTTGGATAGGACAGAGAGAAATGGAGAGAGGAGGTGAAGATGGGGGTGGGGGAGAAAGACACCTGCAGACCAGTGGTTCAAACTGGGATCCTTATGCTAGTCCATCCTTGAGCTTTGCTGCCACATGCGCTTAACCCAACTGTGCTACCATCCAAATCCCTATTATTTTGCTCTTTTCTTTTACCTTTTTAAATATTTTTTATTAGTGGTTTAATAATAATTAACAAGATTGTGGAGTAAGAGGATCATAATTCCACACAATTCCCACCACCAGAGTTCCATCTCCCATCCTCTCCACTGGGAGCTTCCGTATTCTTTATCCCTTTAGGGGTATGGACCAAGAGAAGAATATGATTTTTGTAAACCAGAAAATGATTCACTTCTGGCTTGAGGTGGTGATAGGAATTGAGCCTCAGGCATGAAGACCTGGTATGCAAACTTCTGTGCTATTTCCCTGAAATGGCCTCTTGTGTCAGTCAGTTACTAGTCCAGTGAGCTGTCAAATTGTCTTGTATATTGGACTGGCAAGATTGCTCACTGGAGTAATGTGCTTTCTTTTAACCGGCATGACCTGTTTTTTGAACCTGGTTCCCTCTGCATTGAGGCAAACGTCTGTGTTGTTGTGTTGTCTTTCTCTTGACTTCTCCAGTTTTGCCTTTCTTTCTTTCTTTCTTTCTTTCTTTCTTTCTTTCTTTCTTTCTTTCTTTCTTTCTTTCTTTCTTTCTCTCTCTCCCTCTCTCTTTCTTTCTTTCTTTTTATATTTATTTATTCCCTTTTGTTGCTCTTGTTGTTGTATTACTGTAGTTATTGTTGTTATTGATATCATCGTTGTTGGATAGGACAGAGAGAAATGGAGAGAGGAGGGGAAGACAGAGAGGGGGAGTTAAAGTCAGACACCTACAGACCTGCTTCACTGCCTGTGGCTGGAACGAGATCCTCATGTCGGTCCTTGCGCTTTGCGCTCCATGCGCTTAACTCGCTGCTACAGCCGACACCTATCCGAAAGCAGTGACGCACCAATAAGTGACTAAATAAAATAAAATAAAATGTCATATGCAGGTATGATGATATATGTATTCTGTCTGCTACAGTGATGAAACTATAGATCAAATAGGCTCTCAACATGTTCGTGCTAAAAGAAAAAATATAGTACATATATGGATAAGATGTATATTTAGATTATGAGTTCTGCGGTTTCTATCTATTAAAAAAGTGATGGATTTTAATTTACAAGAGAAAAAGCTCACAATTTAACATTTGCATGTTTTCTTACAAAAATGCTTGAATCATTTCTATGATTTGAATACAGATTCTATGGGGATCTGTATGATTCTGCATTGTTTTGAAGATATAAAGGAAATAATAATGCAAAGTGATTAATATCATTCTTTTTTTGGAGTAACACTCGTAAAAATATTCACAAAAAATGCATTACTGGAAAAAGAAAATCATTGTAGGAAAATATTCTGAGAAGGACTCTTGACCACACAAAACAGTATTTTGAAAGTTAGCAAAATGTGTGTCTAAGAGAGATAATTTTGACCACAGTAGCACTTGAAAATATGTAACTTAGGGGTTGGGTGGTAGCACACTGGATTAAGCTCACATACTGTGAAGTGTAATGACCAGCACAATGATCCCCGTTCCAATCCCAGCTCCCCACCTGCCAGGGAGTCACTTCACAAGTGGTGAAGCAGGTCTGCAGGTGTCTGTCTTTCGCTACCTCTCACCATCTTCCCTTCCTCCATCAATTTTTCTCTGTCTTATCCTATGAGAAAATGGAAGCATAGCCTCCAGGAGCAGTGGATTCATAATGCAGGCACCAAACCCCAGTGATAAACATGGAGGAGAAAAAAAAAAGAATATGCATACTCGAGAGATAGTCTTAGATTCCATTTTCCCATAAATGTAATTGCATTTAATCATTTAATTAGCTTTACATGAAGGAACATTAAACTGGCATTACTGAGTTTTTAAAATAATTATATAATATTAATTATATGGTAAGTAATAGGTACAGTCACATCTTTAACTTTTTAGCTTAGTTATTTTAGTGTCTGAATTAGCAAATTCTCCAATCCGTATCTGTCTCACCACAAGTTTCATTTATATTAAAATAGAGAAAAAATAAAATAAAGTTATATTAAATATTTGAAATAACATACCATCACTAAGACACCAAAAGGCATTTTAAGAGAACTCAAATAAAAGTTCTTCTCAGTAGAATCAACAAAATAGTGACAATTCAGAAAACGAAGATTTAAGTAAATAGCATGTGTAATTTTCCCACGTCCCTGAAATGAACTAGGAAACCATATGCTATCTCTCTTAGTCACTAGTACTGACACTCATTTCACAGTTTGTAATAAAAACACCTACTAATCTAAATATAGTACTTTTTACCTCATGATCAAGATTAGGTCACAACCCAGAAAGTTTCAATAAGAATTAAGTATCCTATCAGACTTACCTTTTCACTGTTTCAGCAGAGAAAACATTTATTCCTGGTGTTACCAAAAGTTGTATTTCCAGTAGCAGAGGTTACTCTATCAATATCTTTATAGTAGGCAATATAAGGTCCTTGTATTCTCTTTTGGCCATTTCAGAGCATTATCCAGAAAAAAAAAAAACTGTATATCAGTCTTTTCATGTGTTCAGATACCTTTTCAGTCAATTCAGGTAGCTGGATATAGACCACTAGAGTCCATCACATTTGAAAGTGATGGTAACAATGCAGTCAGAGGACCAGAAGACTCCTGGTTCTGTCCAGCAAAACTTACGAAGCTGAAGGAAGGGGTGTTTCTGGGTAGCTATCACATTCATCCGAGACAAAGACTTGAATGAGGAGTTTCTAAGGATATTTCACCCAGGAATGTCATTCCTGGCTACATAGCCATTCTGATTTCTGCTGCCAGCTATTCTGTTTCAGTTACATGTGTGGAAAAGCATGTTATAGTGCAAATAAATCTCTTTGTGTGTGAGTTAGTGTGTGTGTGTGTGTGTGTGTGTGTGTTATGTTTTCAGCACTGGGTGTTCCTCAGAAATCTATTTTGACCATATTAAAACTCTTTAAAGGAGAATCACATGTTCTAAGACACTGCACTCTGCTGTAGAGAATACAGATCTCATAAGACACAAGAAATAACAGTTTTGCAACTTAATGTAGATCACAGCTCCAGTAGAAATGATTTTATTTAGAATCAGAAAAAAACAAAACAAAACTGTAATTCCCACAAGGATGCTAAGACACATTTAACTGATACTCATCCCTATTCTCCAGAAGGTAGAAAAGGAACTATCCATGAGTCTTCTCTCTGGAGGAGAGTAAAGGTTTCATCTGGTTTTCCTCAGAGAAATCTTCTAGGTCCAAATCAGGTCATATTATTACCACATTCAAAATACCAGGTTTTCAAATATCTCCAGGGTCATAACACAGAAAGACAAATCTGGTGCTATAATATAAAATATTTTAAAACTATTATAGGTTTTGAATTCAGTAAGTACCACCTCGATAAATGAATGTGAGAGTCTATGATATTTAGGAAATCTTAGGTGCCCCCCCCCCGGAACTTGTGGCAAATATGACAAGGACCAGATCTCCTTAAATCAAACTACCTTTCTCTGAAATTGGAAATCATTATATCTTCATAAACAACAACTTTTGGGGCCTTTGTCATACTTTAGACTATATTCTAAATGTTGTGTGTGGAGTATAAATTTTAATCTAATAATTATCATTTTAGTGCTATAGAAACTAGATGTTAAAAATACATGGTCACTATTTCTCCTGTGGTAGGTAAAAGGGCACTTGAGACCTTATGAAATCGTCTGTGATTGCAATATATATATATATATATTTTTTTTTTAAGTCCTAGAATTTGTAAAGCATGTTTATTCTCATTTGGAGTCAATGGGGTTTTCCAAAAGTTTTTGCATATGATTTTAGTAGATTATTATTTTTTTTTGTGTGTGTGTGTTTGTGTGAGGGTACAAGTAAAAACTGCAGTTCTTTTCAAAATAGACATTCAGAGATTTTATGACACATGGGTACTGGTTCCCGTCGTCCTGTGATAGGTACCTGCAAAAGATTCTAATCCCCACCTTAATCCATTTTCTATCATTGTGCACCAGGACTCCAGTATTCTCTTCACCCTTCCCTCTTTTCCCGGTGTTCTTTGCTTTGGGACATCAAGTCACAACCAGTCCAAGTTTCAATCTTATGCTTTCTGGTTCTACTCTTGTTTCTTCCTCCTTAAAAAAAATTATTTTATTTTATTTTATTCTTATTGCCACCAGGGTTATTATTGTTGGGCTTAGTACCAGCACTACTAATCAGCCACTTCTGGTGGCTAGGCTATTTTTTCCTTTTTTTAAATTTCTATTTTATTTGACAGGACAGAGAGAAATTGAGAGCGGAGGGGAGATAGAGAGAGAGAGAGAAAGACAGACACCTGTAAACCTGCTTCACTGCTCCTGAAGCATCACCCCTGTAGGTGGGGAGCAGGGCTCAAACTTTGGTCCTTGTGCTTGGTAATGTCTGTGCTTAACTAGGAGTGCCACCACCCTGTCCCCCACCTGTTTTCTGTAAGAACTTCCACAGTACATTTGGCTTGTTCTACATTTTCCATTTCACTACAAGACTTGTAAGCATTAGTTAAAACTTGGACTTTGGAAAAAAAAGTTGCCTCTCCTAGTTTAAGCAAATGATTTCACAAAGGGTATAATATTTAGCCGTCAGTCCTTCCAGTGACTCTAGGAATACTACAACCCCTTTTCTGGGGAAGTAACTTCTCTGAGTGTGTACATGCATTTACTTTATTAAAGTGGCTTGCTTGCCTGGCATTTGCTGATAAATTAAAGTCTCTTCATAGATATGAAAAGCTAGCGGTGGGGAGACCTCACTCTCTCCCATTCACACTGCCTATCTTTCAGTCAAAAACAAAACTTTCCATTTGTATATACAGCAATAGTGCAGCTAGAATGGAATACACGTGGTCTTTCATTTCCCTTGGAAGGAGATCCAGGAACTGGGAATTTTATCTAATCACAGCCTAGTGGGTTAGGGAGGGGATAGAGAGGGCCTCATAGAAGTAATTTTTGGATTCTCTACTTTAGACTTTCTGATGATACTCATTAAAATTTTTCTTTTTGAAGAGAAAAGGAATTGTTCATTGGAGAGAGTGATGGAAGAGGGAAAGGAACAGAAAGAAAAGCTCTGCTCCAAAATCCATAGGCTGTTGTTGGTGCCGTACTTGGTTCTTCCATAAGGTACATGGGATGGGATTCCGGTTGCACGCATGGAAAGGCATATAGCCTTACCAGCTGAGACACAACTCAGGCAACAGTTGAATTGTTTTCTTTTGCACTTGTGCTTCTCCTAGTGGAATCGAGTCTTATTGCTCCAGTAAAAAATATTCTTCAAAGGGTGAAAATCTACAGAATCAAATTCCTATGCTCTGTTATAATTTCCCCTGTTTCTGCAATGCTCTGCTGAAGGCAGCTTTCACTTGAGCATTCCTCAGACTATAGATGAGAGGGTTCAGCAAAGGACTGAAGATGGTGTAGAACAGGGAAAGGATTTTCTTCTGCTCATCTTGGTGACCGTCGTCTGGTACCAAGTAAACCATCATGGCGATGCCAAAGTAGAATCCAACCACACAGAGGTGGGAGGAGCAGGTGGAAAAGGCCTTTCTGCGACCTTCTCCAGATGGGATCTTCAGGATGGCCCAGATGATGCGCATGTAGGAGACCAGCATCAAAGAAAGGGGTCCAACTAAGACAAATGTACCACCAGCAAAAACAACCATTTTGTTGAGCCGAGTATCACCACAGGACACTTTGAGGACAGCTAAGATCTCACATAAGAAGTTGTTCACCTCCAGTGGCCCACAGAAGGGCAACCTTAGATACAGAAGTAGATTTGACAGGGCTACAGAAAACCCACACAGCCAGGAAGTGATGGCCAGAACTGTGCACACTCTCCAGTTCATGATGACAGTGTAGTGGAGGGGGTGGCAGATGGCCACATACCTGTCATAGGACATCACCACCAGAATCAGACACTCGGTAGAAGCAAAAGTCAGATACAAAAGCATCTGCATAGCACATGAAGCAAGGGAGATAGTTTTTTTATGTTTCACTAGGTTTTCCAGCAGTTTGGGCAAATTGCTGGAAGCGTAGGAGATGTCAATGACGGCCAGGTGAGCAAGGAAGAAGTACATGGGGGTGTGCAGTCTGGGGTCGAGCCAAATGAGCCCCAGGATTGTGCCATTTGCCAGCAGGTTGGAGATGTACAACAAGGAGAAGATAAAGAAGAGAAAAAGCTCCATTTCTTCACTCAGCTGGAATCCCACCAAGATGACCTCTGTGGACCATGACTGGTTCCCTCCCATTATTTAATCACAGTTTGTCAAGGTCTGAAGTATGATAGAAAGGTCAGAGCTAGAGCTTAGTGAGTTATTCATCTTTAAATGATGTGAGAATAACTATTCTTGACACAATTATAAGTGAATGCAAAATAAACCTATACAGTGGGTTATTTATTTATTTTTTTTAAAGAATCTTATTTGAAGATCAGAAGAGAAAACACAAGTAGAACCTGAACTGGCGTATTGCACCAAAATAAAAGTCTCTGGGGTGGGTGGGTGGAGAGAATACAGGTCCAAAAGGATGACAGAGGACTTAGTGGGGGTTGTACTGCTATATGGAAAATTGAGAAATGTTATGCATGTACAAACTATTGTATTTACTGTTGAATGTAAAACAGAAATAAAAAATTAAAATAATAAAAAAATAAAGCTGAAAAAAAAAAGAATCTTATTTGTAAAAGTGACTAATGTTGGTGTATTGCACCAAAATTAAGGACTCTGGGGTTTGGCGGAATGTTCAGGTCCTGGAACATGATGGCAGAGAAAGACCTGGTTGGGTTAAATTGTTATGTGGAAAACTGAGAAATGTTAACACATGTACAAACTACTGTATTTTATTATCAACTGTAAACAATTAATCCCTCTAATAAAGGAAAAAAGTGACTAACAACAAACTGTGTATTTAATGTATACAATTTAATAACTAACTTGAAATAGGTATACTGAAATCATCAACATAATCTATATCAGAAACACAGTCACAACTTCCAAAGTTTCACACCATCAATGAAGCCCTTTTCTGGTGTATTTCATCAAATCAAAAGACTCTGGGGTGGGGGAGAGTTCAAGTCCTGGAACATAATGGCAGAGGAGGACCTAGTGGGGGTTGTATTGTTATGTGGAAATATTATGCATTTACAGACAGTTACATTTCACTCTCGACTGTAAACCATTAATCCCCCAATAAAGAAATTTAAGAAAAGTCTTTTTCTATGTTAGGGGATTAGAATAGATAATTTAAGGAGGCATTTTAGGTACTAGCTTAATAAATTGAGTTAGATAATAGTTGCAAAAAAAGTTGGGAGGTAATTAGGTATGTCATTTTCTTAATCTGAGATGACATCAATATATCATATGTGTGTCTTATGTCACTTATAATTCTAGGTGAACACACACATGATTTGTGGTTGTTAGAGACATTAATACACATCTAATCAGAACACACACACATATATATGAAGATGTATATATACTATTTCTTTTTTATTTTATTGGGGGGATTAATGCTTTACAGTAAATACATGTACACAGTTTCTCAGTTTTCTTCAGAAAAGAATTACCACCAGACCAGGTCCCCCTCCATCACAAACATTTTTTTAATCTAAGTAAGCACCATATATATATATATATATATATATATATGTATTTATATATATATGCATGCATATATATATGTGTGTGTGTGTTTATCTCTCTATATATCAGTTTCTATCTATTGAGTAAAGAATTCTACTTTACTAGAAAAACATCCATAGTCAGAATTCTGACTTTTGAAAAATGCTATGAATCACTTATATAAGCTAAGTACAATTTATACAAGAGTAATATTAAATATATGTATAAATTTACCTATAAACAAAATGATAGCACAAAATACTGTCTCTTTGATGTGAAGCTTATAAGATTCAGAAAAATAAATTTGCAGCAAAAAAAGAATAGGAAATTCAAATATCCTAAGAAGAAAACTGGAACATCTAAAATGTTATTTTTGAATTTTCACAAAATATCAGCTTAAAAAAAGGCATCAGCTATGAGGTTAAAGGTACATTAGGAGTGATGACTCTGATAAATTGAAAAAAACAGTCTGAGTTCTAATGTCTTAAAAATGTATTTGCATTCCATAGCATTTATATAAAGAGACATTACATTTATAATCTTATCTTATATATTATGTAAGATTGAGTTTAGCCATACTTATTGTGACATGGAAAAGGGATATAGTCACATTTTACTGTATTACTTGCGCGATTTAGTACAAGAACTTTAGGTAGGAGCTTAGAGTTGGTTATCTATCCACGTGCTTAAAGAGTTCAGAAAAGATTTCTTGTCAAAAGTGACTTTTAAATGAAGACCAGCAGGGTTAGGAGAAACTGTTCTAGCAAGCAGGACATGGAGACTGATGGCTTGAAGGAGAAGGGGACAGTGACCTTTTTCAATTGGAGAATTAATGGTTTAAGGCACAGTGTTTGACATATAGGTACAACCTCTCATCTCCCTTTGTTAGGTGTCTGGAAGACACTTGTTCCCTGACTCAATGCTCTCTCTCCCATTACACACCAGAGCCCCAATGCTCATTCATTGCATACCTTTCCCTCCTTCCCCAGAGTCCTTTGCTTCGGTGTAATATATCACACCCAGCCCAGTTTCATTTTATGTCTTCTCCTCTCTCTCTCTCTCTCTCTCCCTCTCTCTCTTTCCTTCCCCCCCACCCTTAACTTCCACCTATGAGTGAGATCATTCAACATGAATCTTTCTCATTCAGCCTGATACCTTCGAGTTTCTGTCCAAGATATTGTAAAGGAGATGACCTCACTCACACCTTAACTTTTTCATTTATTTTGGTATTTGATTTAATAAATTCTTCATCACCTCTATTACCACATGATACATTTTGCCCAAAATATTTTTAAAGTACGTTGAAATGATTTTTTTGGGGGAAAAAGTATTTTGAAAAGCTGAAGTTAAATTAGGCATTTTAAACGACATAGCATCAAAACACTGAAGATCATTTTGACATAGCTCAAATAAAACTTCTGAATAAATTAAATAAAATATTTGCGGCTCAGCAGTCAAAGGTTTAAGGAGCTAGTATACAATTCTCCGGGAAGTGAACTATATGTTATCTCTCCAATTTAGTCAACAATATTGGCATTCACCCTACATTATTTTAAAATAGAAGAAATATCTGTAGAAATGCAACACTTTCTAATGATCAAGGTAAGAGGATGCACAGTAAGTGTGAATAAGAAAAAGCTGTATATCACACTTACCTCTGTTTCAGAAGCAGAATGTGTATTGTTCATGTTGCTGGAACTTCCTTTTCCAATTCTAGAGTCTACTCTGTACTGTCTTCATGTACTACAAGTAGATCTATTCCTTTAGCCATGTCAGAGCATTAACCTGCAAATTTACAGATATCTCCTCATAGCCTAGTAGAGACGATAATCAATCAACCTAATTTGGAACTGGTGATGAGAATTCATTCAATGGATCAGACTATTCTTGGTACAGCTGAGCAGACAGGGGAGTGGTACTACTTGCATGGCAATTTCACTGGTCTGTGGTATAAACTTGAGCCAATAACACCTCAGGATATTTCACCAAGGAACGTCATTCCTCTCCACATAACCATGGTGCCTTCTGCTGCCACCCTGCTGGGCTTCAACTATGTGTTTTGAAAAGCATATCACAGTGCAAATATATCTTTTCTTTCTAGGAAATTTTCAGCACCGGATATTTCTCAGTAATGTGTTTTGACCATATTAGAACACTTCAGAGGGTAGTTAAATATTCTAAGACACTGAAGTCTACTCAGAGGATAAAAAAATAATAATAATCTGATTTTTTTTCCCATGGAACTCTTAAGTCACAACAGTATGAGTGAAGGCATTATAATATATAGAATCAACTAAGATCTGTAATTCTCAGAAGGGTAGTAAGACACATCTAACTTATATTCATGTATATTCTCCATAAGAATGAAGAAAATATCCCTGAATCTTCTCTCTGGAGGAGAGTAAAGGTTTTACCTGATTTTCCCTGGAGAAATCTTGTAGGCCAAAGTCAGACCATATACTGGCACCAAACCATATCCAACAGGCTTCTAAATATCTCAGGAGTCACAAAACAGAGACACATAACTTATAGTATAATATAAAGTCCTTATAAAATAATTTAGCTTTTCAACTCCAACTATTCAATTACCTCAATAAACAAAAATGAGAAATACAGGTTTCTCCCCTTAGAACATCTTATGGGAAATACTAGGATAAGATTGCCCCAAGTCAAATCATTGTTCTCTAATTTTGACACTGTAATATCATCATAACTTCATAAGCAACTATTCTGAGGACACGTTGTGCTGTATATTCCAAGTGTTTTATGTTAACTATGTGTTCTAAGCTAACAATTATTTTTTATTTTTAAAAAAATATTTCATTTGTTATTTATTTTATTTTGGACAGAGGTGGAGAAATCTAGAGGGAAGGGGGGGACAGGGAGGAAAGAGAGACATCTGTATCACTGTGTCTCCACTTGTGAAGCTTTATTCTCCAGACAGGGACTGGGGTCTTGAACCTGGGTCTTTGCACACAGTAACGTGTGCATTCAACCAGACGTGTCACCACCCAGCCCCACCAGCCTAATAATTATTTTAATGTTATGGAGACTCAGAAGAGCACATAGTTACCGAATGATCTCACTCATAGGTGGAAACGAAGAAGTAAGGACACTGAGGGAAAAACAGAAGGTAACACAGCACCAAAACAAAGCAGTCTGGGAAAGGAGAGAACAGAATGGGCTGGAGGGTCTCCGGGCTCCTGGTACACAATGGTGGAAAAGGATCTAAGTTGGAAGAGAGAGGTGCTCAGAAGTTATTGATCATCAGAAAAATGCAACAAAGACAACCATGAGATACCTCTCTGCACCTGTAGAAATGTCATACATCAGAAAGTACTGTGGCAACAAATGTTAGAGAGAATGTAGGGAAAAGGAGGTACTACTACACTGCTGGTGGGAGTGTATATTGCTCCAATCTTTGTGGAAAACAATCTAGATATTCCAATCTAGAATGTTGGAAATAGACCTGTCTTATTTACCCAGAGGAAACAAAAGTACCTATCAGAAGAGACCTATGTATAACTATGTTCATAGAAGTACAATTAGTAATAGCCAATACCTGGAAGCAGACCATATGTCCTAGGACATATGGATGACTAAGAAAAAAAAAACTGGTATAAAAAAAAGCTGTGGCATATAAACACAGTGGAATATTACTCAGCTATTAAAATGACAAGGTTGTTGCCTTTGAGTTATCTTGCATGGAATGAGAGGACATCGTGTTAAGTGAGATATACCAAAAAGAGAAAGACAAATACCAAATGATCTTACTTATATAAGGAGGACTTGATACACAAGAACAGGAAGGGAGAACATGAAATGAAAGGTGGACTGGGCATGAAATATTGTATCTAAGTAATGTGTCAATTTTTGTCTTGAAAAGTGATAAAAGTGTCAGGGGGCATGACCATGGTGAACAGAATTTTTCTCCCCTCAAACAATAAATATCTACAACTATCTCACTTAACAAAACTGACCAAACTATAATGGAGACATCCACAGAGGCTCCAGAGCCTCAGGTGGGTGCTCACATGGATTGGGGAGAGAAGGGGAATGTGGGAAGGAAACTAAAAACACAAAGAATTAAGAGTACCAGCAGAGAATTGCACCATTTTCCCCCTACAAACAGCAGCAGCCGCCAAAACAGTACACAGAGCTGGCTGGTGGGTAGCCAGAAGGCAAACATTCCACTTTGAATCCATGACTTCAGGGGCATTAGCTTGCTGAATTACAGGCAAGGGCACACCAAAAAGCAGGGAGCATCTGTAATCAAATCAAAAGAAGACCCCCCCCCCCCGCAAACTCTTCATCTGCACTATTTCAGCCTTTAGGTTAATGATTAATCAACAATTTGTTTGGCTTTGTATGTCAACTCTCTTTTCAGCCACCAGGTTCCAGATGATACCCTGATACCAACCAGACTTCCCTGGACAGACAACCCCACCAATGTGTCCTGGAGCTCGCTTCCCCAGAACCCCAACCTACTAGGGAAAGAGAGAGACAGGCTGGGAGTATGGATCCACCTGTCAACGCCCATGTTCAGCAGGGAAGCAATTACAGAAGCCAGACCTTCCACCTTCTGCATCCCATAATGACCCCGGGCCCATACTCCCAGAGGGTTAAAGAATAGGAAAGCTATCAAGAGGGGATGGGATACGGAGTTCTGGTGGTGGGAATTCTGTGGAGCTGTACCCCTCTTATCCTCTTGTTTTGTCAGTGTTTCCTTTTTATAAAGAAATAAAAAAAATTAAAATGTTAAAAACAAACAAGAAACCATAAAGATCGCTTGTGTCAGCTGACTGCAGCTAAACGGTAAAGGGAGCCTTGCTGTTCTGAACACGGCTGCAGCCCAGCAGCAAACTCCTGAGGGTTGGTTTCAGACTGAAGTCATACAGAAAAATTATATATGCACACCACAAGTAGTACAGAAAGTTCAAGCATACCAGAAGAAGCCTAACCCCAGCCCCCACGTGTCCACCATTGACCATATAAACAAAGTCCATAGGTCACAATAGCACCACCTGCTGGCCAGCGATAGCCAGTACAAAATCTGCCTAAACAGAAGAATTGCAGGAACTTGGCATTTCTCCAAAAAGATAACAACGCTAATTCAAAAGGATATTTGTCCTTCCATGTTCATAGATGCATTATTTACAATAGTCAAAATATGGAAGCAATGAAAATATCCTTCAACAGATGACTGGATAAAAATTTTATGGCACACATTATCAATGGAGTACTACTCAATAAAAAAGATGATGTTGCGTCCTTTGGGCTAAAATAGATAAAATTGTAGAAGATTATGCTTAGTGAAGTAAACGACGGTAAAAGGACAACCACTGATGGTTTCACTCAGAGGTGGAATTGAGATAACTGAGCAAAGGAAATTGAAGCAAACAAAAAGTCAGCCCATATCCCAAACTGTAGAAAATGATAGTGGTTATCTAGGGACCTGGGGGTGGAGTGGAAGAGATCTTTGCTGTTGGGAAAGGTATGAACTTTTATTCATATTCATTTATAATCTCTTAAATCACAATTAATTTAACATGTTGGGGGAATAAATTTAATATTTTTAGTTCCCCAATTGCCTAGATTACAACTCTGAGAATACATATTTTCTTTAACCCAAGTATTTAAAGTTTCAGATTTGTAAGATGATCAAATTCTGACACTGGGATTAAATTGTTCAGGGAGCTCTGACATATATATTTGTATATGTAGTTTTTTTAATATACCTAAGTTACCTACAACCTTAGGTCAGACGGATCAAAACCATTTGGTCCTGTCAGGCTGCACGGTGGAGGAGAGATAGAGGAGATCCAGGGCCATGAGGGAACACAAATCTTTATTTGCTTGAGGGGGCACCTCAGAGTTGGGTGAGTTGGGTGAGAGCACAGTGGTTTGGGCCACGTGGAGCTAGCAAAACGGCCACCTCCCTTGTGCAGCAACCCTCCTCTGCATACACAGGTGAAGGAGAGCTAAGAGAGCGACTGGAAGAAGTAGGGCTTTTATGGAAGAAAGTCAGGATGTGATTGGCTAGGAAACAAGGCCCTCGGGGATAGGATCACAGCTCTAGCGGGAGGGGGAGGAGTAAACAAGGCACTCCGTGATAGGATAACGGCTCTCGCTGGAATGGGAAGGGGGAGGAGTAAGCAAGGCACCCTGGGATTATATTACCAACTTTCTCTGTGAATTGACAGTGCCCTGAGGGGACAACATGGTGGATGTGACCTCATCTGCATAATTTCCCAGCACCTGTCAGTATTTAATATACAGTAATTAGTAGATAGCCCTAAAGGGCAGAAAGTATAATAAGGTCAAGTATAGGACAGTAGATCCTAACCATTGGATTTTCATAGAAACACACCCCCCCCCCCACTAACTTGATAATAGTAATAATTAACTATTGCTATTTTAGTCTCATTCATCCATTCTTGTCAAGGGGAGTGCTAATCTTCTCTCCTTTCATACAACACTATTTTAAACTCTTTCTAAGACTACAAGGAGCCCTTCCCATTCTCTTTGAGATCTTTATTTCTCCAGGCCTGGAACCTCTAGGACTATGCCCATAATTATTGATGTTTTTTTTTTCTCTCTGATCCCTTAACCATCATACTTTCTCTGTCAATGTCAGCGTTACATGTCACATTATGCAGCTACTGACTTGTTATTGTGGATTGTCACCAGAGACACCAAGGCTGAGATGTCAGCCACCTAATTCCTCAAAGCTGGTAAGATCTTTCCTAATACATAGGACTACCTGGTTTCATTTTAGATGGCACATTACCCAACAAAGTTACAGATACTAGATACAGGCTAGGGCCTCGGTACGGGTACTGCTATACATGTATCCATGCAAGGGGCAACAGTAAAAGTGCACAATAGTCTGCTATGGATAGTCTTATACCTAATAAGCCCAGGATACTAACAGAAGGGCTATAAATTCTCTGCTCTCTAATCAATTAGACATAAACCAAATAATCTGGGAAATCTAGTAGGAAGAACTAAAGAAGGCAGACCCCATAAACCTAATACTGGTTTGGATATAATAAATGACACTCAACACTTTAAAACTAGGAGCAAGTCTAAGTTTGTTAGATAAAGAAAATATTATGAAAGCTGAATTAGGGTAAGTGACTGACTCACTTAATGCTGATGGTCTTTTTAGTCAATACCAGACCATCCATCACCTGGAGTCCTAGTTAGGAAATCCTTGGTTTCCCACAAAGATATGATGGGCCTAGACCTCTAATAGATCCCTCTATCCACTATCAGTGGTCACTTCCATCAGGAACATCCCTCCTGTGGTCTACTCCAGGGACCTGTCCTCCCTATAAAGGAGCAATAGTAGGCTCTACCACACATTCTGAAGGGAGGCTGGGTCATCCTACTCAGCCCTTGGAGGAAGACTAGTCCTGAAATGAGGGCAGCCTGGAATGTCCCCAGCTTGGCCATGAACTACGAACTCAGACAACAGGGAGTCAGGTTACACAAGCTTCTGTGTTATATATGAATATATATGGACCCTGAGTCAGGTTGATGGAGTAAACAGTTAATTATACTGACATATTTTCTTCAAGTTTGGAAGCTATTCTCTACATCAATCCAACTTTCTAGCCCTTTGCTCTACTCTGACACCATCTTCTCAGATAGTACTTTTAGTCTACCTCCATGTTAGCTATCAAACTTAAGCAAAAACTATGAAAGTCATAGGCCCTTATGAACATAACTAAAATAGACTTCCTTGATTTTTTTTAACCTACTCTCATCTGCTCTATTCCTACTTTTTGGTTCCTGTTCATTAATCATTTTGTCCTACTTTATATCGTACTGCCTTTCAGCCACCAAGTTGTAGTTGCTATCATGTTTGCAACTTGACGGGAGAATAATCTCACCAATGTGTCCTGGAACCTCACCTCTCCAGAGCCCTCCCCTACTAGGAAAAGACAGAAACAGTCTGGGGGTATGGATTGACCTACTTACACTCATGTCCAGCAGAGAAGCAATTACAGAAGCCAGAACTCCCACCTAGTGCACCCCAAAATAATATTGGTCCATACTTCCAGACAGGCAGAAATGTTAGGGGAAGATGACCAGAGGGCTCTGAACTCCAACTCTATCAGGATTCAAGAGTGATAAGGGGAAAAATAAAGGACATACAGATGTAGTAACAAGTGCAGGTGTGATTTACAAAACAGGGACCATAGGAAAAAATGGGCAAATATATATAGTTACAGAAATAATAGTCAACTTATATCTGCAATCTTGGGAGAACTAATGTAGTTTCCAGTGAAGAACTCTGGTGGTAGAAGCAATATAGAATTATACTCCTTTATCTTATAATTTTGTAAGTCAATTTTAAGGCAGTAGTAAAATTTTAAAAATCATGCTAAACCCTTTGATATATTTTCTAATAAATCGTCTCCAGTGTTGAAGCCATAGAAAATTTACTTGACAGTTTCTCATGTAGTTTTTCATTGAACTAAAGTTTTATCTAACTTCTTATCTTTGTTACTAAATTATTCCATCAATGGACACTGAGTTTCTCTAACATCTTTTTTTTACTGGTTTCAAAATAAATGTGGCAAGTTGATATATCCATAAGATCATCAAGAACACTTTGAAAGTTCTCTCTCATTTTTTTGCCTTTAGGGTTATTGTGGGGCTAGGTGCTTTCACTATGAATCCACTGCTCCTGGAGGTTATTTTTTTCCCTTTTGTTGCCCTTGTTGTTTAATGTTGTTGCTGTTATTGTTATTGTTGTCACTGTTGTTGAATAGGACAGAGAGAAGATAGACAGGGGGAGAGAAAGACAAACACCTGTAGACCTGCTTCACTGCTTGTGAAGAGACCCCCTTGAAGTTCGCATCCTGGGGCTGGAACCTGGATCCTTATGCTAGTCCCTGTGCTTTGCGCCATGTGCCCTTAACCCGCTAGGCCATCACCCAGGCCCCAGAAGTTCTTTCTTATATTATGACTTATCTAAAATATTGCTCCTAGCTAACAAAAGGTGATAAAAATCACAACTGTCTATATCTATATATATATATTATATATATACCTACATGTATAAACACATAAATATGACTGTATTCAACATAGTTGTTGCATTGTGGGGTCCTCACACATACAGTTTCAACATTTGGGAAGACTTTTTAAAGCATATAAACAGAGTGAGATACCACAGCTCCAGTGTTTATGTTAAAGCCATGACTCTTCCATCTTGTGTGATAATTTAAATCTGTATTGTCCTTCACATTGCAAGACAGGCACCTTGCAGGTAGATGAAATCCTTGAGCTTCTTATATTATACTGAAAAAGTCAATAAGTGAGAGGTCTATAATTGTATCCTTTTTTTTCAAGACAGGTTATTTGGAATCTTTTGACATACTATATGATTGTTTTTATTTTTTTGCTATTACTTCAATCTTACTTGTTAACATATTCATTAAGAATATTTTATTTTGTGGTCCAGGGGGTGGCACAGTGGATAAAGCATTGGACTCTCAAGCAGGAGGTCCTGAGTTCAATTCCCAACATAACATATACCAGAGTAATGTCTGTTTTATTTTTTTCTCTCTCTCTACCTTTCTCTCTTCTGATCTTTCTAATTAATAAATAAATAAAATCTTTTTGTTTTTTGCACTTTAGGGTTATTGCTGGGGCTTGATGCCTGTAGACCCAATGCTCCTAGAAGCTGTTTTTTAAAAAATATTATTGGATAGGACAGAGAGAAATAAAGAGAGGAAGGGGAAATAGAGAGGAAGATAAAGATAGACACTTGCAGACCTGCTTCACAGCTTGTGAGGTGACCCCCCTGCAGGTGGGGAGACAGGAGCTTGAACTGTGATCCTTGTGCTGGTTCTTACTCTTCATACTATGTGCACTTAAGCTGGTGTGCTACTGCCCTCATGATTTAGATTCTGTAAAAGGTATGCTTCTAGGAATTTGTCTATCTCTTTCAAATGATTCCATTCTTGTGATGTCATTGTTAATGTTATTCTATCATCAAATTTAAATATTTAATATTTAATTTTTACATCAATGACCTCCCAGAAACTTCTTCAAGGAAGTTCATCTACGCCGATCACATCTGCTGTGCAACTCAGGCATCAAAGTTCGACATCCTCGAGGAAACACTCACGAAAGACATGTCTCTGATATCTGATTACTGTAAAAAATGGCGACTAATCTCTAGCACTGCAAAAACGGTATCATCTGTTTTCCATCTACACCATGCCTCGGCCTCGCCTGAGCTTAATGTGCAGCTTGGCGATACGAGAATCCGGCATGAAGCCCAGCCAGTCTATCTTGGTGTTACTCTCGATCGCACCCTGTCATTTCACGAACATCTCATAAAAACTGCAGCAAAGGTGGGCGCGAGGAATAACATCATTGCAAGACTGGCCAGCTCCTCATGGGGCGCGAGCACTTCTACACTACGATCATCATCTCTGGCATTATGCTATTCCACTGCAGAATACTGTGCCCCAGTATGGTTCCGTAGCCCCCATGTCCACTTGGTCGATTCCAAATTATATTCCTCCATGAGGATAATTTCTGGAACCATCCGTTCCACCCCGGTTCCATGGCTGCCAGTTCTTAGCAACATCGCCCCGCCAGATATTCGTTGGGATGCGGCATCATCTAAGTTCATTTCCCACATCTAAGCTCGACTGGACCTGCCAATATACGCGGATATTTTCGCCCACCCTGTCCAACGCTTGACGTCTCGTCACCCAATCTGGTCCCCTATGCCTACACTGAACTTCTCTGTTCCAGACTCTTGGAAACAGAGCTGGCAGTCAGCTGAGGTAAAGAACAAACACCTCATCACAGACCCCTGCAAGCGTCAACCCGGCTTTGACCTAGCACGTTATGATCGGGCCCTCCTCAATCGCTATCGAACAGGCCATGGCCGGTGCACCGCCATGTTCCATCGCTGGGGAGCCAGAGACGACCCGAACTGCCCCTGCGGCTCCAGACAGACTATGACCCACATAGTCAACGACTGCCATCTCTCCAGATTCAAAGGAGGTCTCGAAACTTTACATCAGGCTCAACCTGATGCTGTTGACTGGCTACAGAAGAAGGACAAACACTAGAAGAAGAATCAAATTTAAATTTCCATGGCATCATGTTTAATATCTCATCTTTATAAAATTTTAGTTACTAGAATCCTTGTTCTTAGTTAGGCCTTTGAAAATTTTTTTAAAAATATTTATTTATTTTATTTATTTATTCCCTTTTGTTGCCCTTGTTGTTTTATTGTTGTAGTTATTATTGTTGTCGTCATTGTTGGATAGGACAGAGAGAAACGGAGAGAGGAGGGGAAGACAGAGAGGGGGAGAGAAAGATAGACACCTGCAGACCTGCTTCACCGCCTGTGAAGCGACTCCCCTGCAGGTGGGGAGTCGGGGTTTGAACTGGGATCCTTATGCTGGTCCTTGTGCTTTGCGCCACCTGCGCTTAACCCGCTGCGCTACAGCCTGACTCCAGCCTTTGAAAAATTTAAAAAACTTAAAAAAAAAAATCTCTTGTTTTTCTCTTCTTTATTTCACTATTCTCAGCTCTATTCTCTATAGTTTCTTTTTGTTTAATGACTTTAATTTTAGTTTTTCTTCCATTCCTAATACAATGTTGGTGACTCAGCATTTCTTCTTTTTCTTTCTTGCTTTCTTTTTTTCTTTTTCTTTCTTTCTTTTTTTTGTGTGTGTCTTCTCTGGGATTGTATAAATAGAGATAAAGAGACAGGTGGAGAGAATGATAAAGGGACCACAGACCTGAAACTTCTATCTTGTGTTGGGGACCATGTGTTGAACTTGGATAACACATGACATAGTAGTGAGATATTTGCCAACCTAAATCTTACTTTTTTTTATTCCAGGGTTTTGCTGGGACTATGAATTCACTGTTCTTGGAAGCCTTTTTTTTTTTTTTTTTTTTTACATTTTATTGGGTAGAACAGAGAAATTGAGAGGGGAGGGGAAATAGAGAGGGGGAAAGACACCTGCAGACCTGTTTCACTTCTTGTCAAGTGTCTCCCCTGCAGGTGGGGAATGGCATCTTAAACTGGGATCCTTGTGCATGCCCTTGCACTTGATACTATGTGAGTTTAACCCAGTCAGCCACTGCCAGGCTTCCTAATTTTTTTTTTTTTGCCCCCAGGGTTATTGCCGGGGCTCGGTTCCTGCACCAGGAATCCACTGCTCCTTGGCGACCATTTTTTCCCCTTTTGTTGCCCTTGTTGTCCATCATTGTTGTGGTTATTATTATTATTGTTGTTTTTGCTGTCGTTAGATAGGACAGAGAGAAATCGAGAGAGGAGGGGAAGACAGAGAAGGGGAGAGAAAGATAGACACATGCAGACCTGCTTAACCTCCTGTGAAGCAACTCCCCTGCAGGTGGGAAGCAGGGGCTGGAACCAGGATTCTTAAGGTGGTCCTTGTGCTTCCTGCCACATGCGCTTAATCCGCAGGCTCCCTAATCTTATATCTTTTTTAATGCCAAAGGTTCATGTTCTAAAGTTTCATTTTAGCGCTTCCGGGAGGTGGCGCAGTGGCTAAAGCACTAGACTCATCTTAGCGCTTCTTGATACTAAACTTTTTTATATGCTGTGCTTTTGGAATCTCTCTCCACGTAATAATATAATACCTCTTCGATTTTATTTGATTGAATATTGTTTGATGAAGCTTAATCTCTGTATTTTATGAATTGCCTTCTTGTATCTTCTAGTAGTTCATTATACTGTAAAAACGCATTATTCTGGGAGTCGGGCAGCAGTGCAGCGGGTTAAGCGCACCTGGCAAGAAGCTCAAGGACCAGTGCAAAGATCCTGGTTTCGCTCCCTTCCCCACCTGCAAGAGAGTCGCTTTACAGGTGGTGAAGCAGGTCTGCAGGTGTCTATCTTTCTCTCCCCCTCTCTGTCTTCCTCTCCTCTCTCCATTTCTCTCTGTCCTATCTAACAACGACATAAATAACAACAACAATAAAAAACAACAAGGGCAACAAAAGGGAAAATAAAAAAAAAGGGTCTATTCTATCTGTGTTTGTTCAAGTGTTCTGCATGTGTCTTTAATATCCATTTGGTACATATGAGTATTTGTTTCCTGAGAAAATTCAATCTGCTTGTTCTATTTGAATTACATTATATATTTAATATATTCTATATTAGACATATTAATATATATATATATATACATCTTCTGCCCTGTCACTATATTTCTAAATAAGAAACCACGTTCAATAGGTGTATGTTAATAATTTCATATGTTGCACTTCAAGAGTTTATCATTATATAGTGACAATTTAATATTAAAATTCAATGTTTGATATATATGCCAGTCCATTCATGTTATCTTACCTGTGCCCTTAGAACAGTTTCAGTCTTTTGAAGAGTATAAAGGGAGGCCAGGCATTACCGCACCTAGTTGAGCACACACATTACAGTGTGCAAGGACCCGGGTTCCAGCCCCTGGTCCCCACTGGCAGAACAGCTTCACTGGTGGTGAAACAGGTATGCAGGTGTCTCTCTGTCTCTTTATCTATCTTCCCCTCCCCTCTCACTCTCTCTGTCTCTATCTAATAATATAGCAACATAGAAAGAGAAATTAAAAAATTATACAGCTGGATGTTGCTTACTACAAATTAAACAATTGATGTCTTGTTTAAAATATTCATTCCATTTTGATTTAAGCTGCTTTATAACAGAGAACACTATATGATTACAATATTTTACGCCATATGTATTAATTCTTAATTGTCACAATCTGACATCTATATTGCTATATTTTGGCTCAGTGCTCTGAGTCAGACAAGACAGAAAATTGCCCCAGTGCACCTGAAAAATCAGAATATGGGTGTGTACCAGTCTGATTTTCCTTCATCTTTGTTTTTGTTTTTCTTTCTTTTCTTCTCAGCAGACCATGACTCAGTCTGGTTTGTGGTGAGGATAGATTCCAGAGGTTGATAGATACCAGGACCTGGAACCTTCAGGCATGCCAACCTTTTGCATAACCATTAGGCTCTCTCTCGGACACCTGCTTTGTGTCTTTTGAAGGGGAGAAGGGAGTTGAGAATTTTCTGATCATAAGACAGCTGAACAGGGGCTGTGTTAAAGAAGGTAAGCAGTGTTACTACAAAGTTGCATGATCACATTCTGTTTTGCTTTATTTTTAAAACTACTTATTCTCTTTTGTTTCTCTTATTATTTTAGTGTTGTAGTTATTATTGTTGTTGTTCTTGATGTTGTTGTTGTTGGGTAGGACAGAGAGAAATGGAGAGAGGAGGGGAAGACTAAGATAGACACCTGCAGACCTGCTTCACCACCTATAAAGTGAGCCCCCTGCAGGTGGGAAGCCAGGGGCTCGAACTGGAATCCTTAACGCTGGTCCTTGAACTTGGCGCCAGGTGCACTTAACCCGCTGCACTACTGGCCAACTCCCTACATTGTGCTTTTCTGATGTAATATAGCCTTCCTGTCAGATTTCATGGTTTTCATCAGTCAATTTGTTTTTTGTTATTTTCCTTACTGAGGAAAGATGCTTCTGTGAATTCCCATTCCACCACATGGTGATGTTAACTGTGATATTTTTTCCCCTCAAATTATACTTCTGTGAAATCTTCTTAGAAACTCATGATTTAAACAGGAAAATCAACGGAATCAAATTCCTTCCCTGCCTCAGATTGTCCTCTGCTGCTGCAATACTTTGCACAAGGCAGCTTTCACTTGAGCATTCCTTAAGCTGTAGATGAGGGGGTTGAGCAGTGGGTTTAAGAGGGTATAGAACAGAGAAAGGATTTTCTGCTGCTCTGCCTGGTGACCACTGTCTGGGATACAGTAAACCATCATGGCGATGCCAAAGTATAGTCCAACTACACAGAAGTGGGAGGAACACGTGGAAAAGGCCTTCCTCTGGCCCTCCCCTGACTGGATCTTCAAGATGGCCCAGAGGATGCGTATGTAGGAGACCAGCATCAGAGAAAGGGGTCCAACAATCACAAACGTACCAGAGGCGAAAACAAACATCTGGTTAATTCTTGTGTCCCCACAGGAACTTTTGAGAACAGCTAAGATTTCACAGAATATGTGATTCACCTCCTGAAGCCCACAGTAGGGCAACTTTAGAAAAAGTATAAGATGCGTTAGTGTAAGAGAAATTGCACATGTCCAGGAAGCAACGGCCAGGACTGTGCACACTCTCCAGTTCATGATGACAGTGTACTGAAGAGGGTGGCAGATGGCCACATACCTGTCATATGACATCACCACCAGGATCATGCACTCTACTGCAGCAAAAGTCAAAAACAAAATCATCTGCGTGACACACGAGAAAAAAGAGATTGTTTTTTTGTGTTTCACAAAGTTTTCCAATATGTTGGGTAGATTTCCAGAAGCATAGCAGACATCAATGACAGCCAAATGAGCAAGGAAATAGTACATGGGGGTATGTAGTCTGGTGTCTAGCCAAATGAGTCCCAGGATTATGCCATTTGCCAACAGGTTGGAGATGTATAAGGTCAAAAAAATACAGAAGAGAAGCACTTCTATCTCTGTCCTGAGATGGAATCCCACTAGGATGAATTCTGGAGGCCATGATTGGTTTCCTTCCATCTTTTAATCCCAGTTTTTCTTGTTCTTATTTATTTATTTTTTGACTAAAGTATGTTGGTAAGGTTAGAGCTGGAGGTCAACGAGAGTTAGAGTTACATTCTGCAAAAGCTTGCATGGTCACCCCTAATCGACTGAGTTCTGCCTCACCAATTTATTATTTTTTTTGTACATATATGTGCATTGTAAAACACTGAAAATCTTGCAAAATATTTGGTGGATTGGCAATATTTGATTACACTTACAAGAAAGAGCATTGTCTAAAAATATAAGAATTAAGATGAAGGTGTGCAATGAATACATATATTACATGCAGAATAAAATATTCACAAATATAGTAGGAATTTACCAGATCCAGGGGGTCAGACTTTTTCATCTAGATAGTGGGACACAGAGAGAGGAACACAAAGAGAAGAAGAGACAGATGAAAACAGATGAAAACTTCCTGCAGTGCCATTAACACTCTATGAGGTGCCTGGGTCTGGGTCTGGGGGGCCCACACGGAACATAACCACTGGATGAACTATTTCTCCAGCCTGGTATATGCAAACATAGACTGTGCTTAGCACCATTCACAGTGAATACAGTTGAAAGCATAATGTATATATATATATATGAATCATAATTCACAATCTTGTGAAATTTTGATGCTCTGATTTCATGACTCCCTTCTATAGCTATAGTGGTCAATTCAATAGTTAACTACAACTTCTTAAAATGTAGCTCTATATTAACAATCAATATGAGTTGTTACAAAACATTTAAAAAATAGTAATTTTATTTATTTATTCCCTTTTGTTGCCCTTGTTGTTTTATTGTTGTAGTTATTATTGTTGTCGTTGTTGGATAGGACAGAGAAATGGAGACAGGGGGAGAAAAAGAGAGACACTTGCAGACCTGCTTCACCGCCTGTGAAGCAACTCCCCTGCAGATGGGGAGCCTGGGCTCAACCAGGATCATTATGCTGGTCCTCGCGCTTCACACCACGTGCGCTTAATCCACTGTGCTACCTCCTGACTCTTCTTACATAACATGAGGGAGAGATGCTCTGGATTTAAGAAGCAGTAATTAGTGACTGCTAGCATCAGCTTGGGAGTTAAAAAGCAAAGCATATTTCTGGTAGCAAGAAACCACTCTGGGTGTTGAACCCAGGAACTGAGAGGCAACAGGATATCGAACTATCTACAATGACTTAATAATGTTTAAGGGAGTAATCTGGCTGAATATAAAGCCTTCTGATAGGCTCATGATTCCACAACCAGCTAGAAAAATAAATCCCAGCTAACTTTCAGAGGCATGGAAAAGGATTAGCTACTTCAGCAAGTCACTCTCAGGATCTAGCTAAAACAACAACAGCTGGTGTATTGCACCAAAGTAAAAGACTCTGGGGTGTGTGTGTGGGTGGAGAGAATCCAGGTCCCAAAAGGATGACAGAGGACCTAGTGGGGGTTGTATTTGTATATGGAAAACTAGGAAACGTTATGTATGTACGATCTATTGTATTTACTGTCGAATGTAAAACATTAATTCTCCAATAAAGAAATTAAAAAAAAACAATAACAGCAACAACTGTAAAAAAAATCACCTAAAAATAGCCAATTTCAGCTCTGACAGAAGTAACTAAATTAGCTACATGTGGGTGCAGACAAACACTGTTAGTGGTTGGAAAAGGAATGATGGAGAGCCTCTCAAGATTACAAAGACCTGGTTAGTGGCAACTAGTGCCATTTCAGTATTTAACAAAACAGAGTGATGGTCAGAGGAAGAAAGGCAGGGAATGACTGGGTCCTTAAAATGTGAACTCAAGAGTTTCAATATAGTGAGAGAGTGATCAAAGTACTACTCAGTCATTTGCAGCTCTGGGGATCAAGACCAGAGTCTTCAGTTTGCAAATATATTACCTGCCTATTATGCCACTTCCATAGCAAAATTATAAATTTTTAGTAGGGTAAAGGAACATGTCCTAGTTCTTAATGCATTTTATCAGCACACAGATAATATTAATTTGTCTTCATGTTGGTGATAATAACAGTTTAACATTCTAAGTGGCTGATTTAACAAAGTTGTTTCTCAAAGTTGTGCCCATTATATATATATTTTTCATTGTCAGGGTTTAGTACAACTACAATTCCATTGCCTCTTGTTGTTTTTTCCGTTCTTATAACTTAAATTGAGAAAAAATACGGACAAGAAAGTGGGGGAAGAAAGAAAGAAAGAGAGAAGAAGCATAACATTAGAGCATCTCTTACTAGTATAATAGCCCCATGTGATGCTGGAACTCAAGCCAAGGCAACTCTCATGAAAAGACATCTGCTTACATAGTGTGTTCCATTTTAATGTGCAGATTAAATTATTATTCCATGCCATTCTTAGATTCCCTACTCTATATTTAGACATTTTCACAATATTTTGCCCAGTTCAATTTCAAAGTAGGTATTTCATTTCAAAGTTCTAGTTTTTCATTGAACAATGGCATTTTAAAGGAGTATCTAATTTTATTAGAAGTAAAGTAATTACTATACTTGTCAAAACTATGGTTAAATTTCTAGCATCCTCATATAAGTGATAATATGTAATTTGCTTCAAACTCTTCATTTGCAATATTCCAGCCATTAGGCTCATGATTAGTCAACAATTTATTTGGGATAATAGATTCTTAGACTTCAATAATATTTCTGATACCTCTTTTATGATTGCCTTTGGAGATTTTTTAAACAAATTAACATTAGAATTAAAAAGTATGACATTAACATTGTATAATTTGCATTCAGGCAGAAGTATATTTGCAATTGAGACTCTCATTAAATATTTTAATATTTCTCTCCCTTTATTTTTTATATTACCACAAACTCTTTTTTAGTAAAATTTAATCTTGACAAAAATTTAATTTAGAAAACTCATTTTCAGGCAAGCTTATAAAAGTATAATTTCATCCAAGTCAATTTTATAGTAGTTTATTAGTAGAAAATTAATAATGACAACATTTAAATTTTACCTGAGACTATAAGAAGACAATACCCTCACAACTATGTATGAGCCTTAATATTCCATGTAATATAGAATGCAGCATGACTATCTTGAAATACTAGGTAAAAAAAATTAAGCAAAAAAATACTAAGTTCTAACTTCACATATTTAAGGAAATTGATTAAATTTATGTAAAATAATACAAAATGACCTTAGCGACTTTCAAAAACTGATGTCACATGACCAAACTGACTCGTTTCTTGAATTCAGGCTTCAAATACACTTTTAAACTTATACACTGAAGTTTCAATAGTCAAGTATATTTCGTGAATCAAGTTTCACATACATGAAATGTGAATTTCACATCAAGTATTCCAAAGCATCTAAGCAAAGCATAAAAGTTGCCAAAAGGCTCTGTGAGACATGGTCAAAGTGATCATTGCTAATCACTGTCTTGGCCCATTATTCCATGTATGTCTGCTTGCATACATAAATTAATAAATTCACCAATCATCCTGTGTTAAAACTTTAATCTGGAATCATACAAACTATAAAATCCTATCAAAAAATTTCCCCACACTAAATTTCAGTAGTACAGCTGATTATGTTGTATAGTGATACTTTAAGAGACTTAGAATATTACGGTCTGTATGGGTTGTATGAAATGGGATATTATGGTGACTAAATTTGTACCTTGTTAATGTTTTTTTTTAAATATTTATTTATTCCCTTTTGTTGCCCTGGTAGTTATTATTGTTGTTGTTGGATAGGACAGAGAGAAATGGAGAGAGGAGGGTAAGACAGAGACAGGGAGAGAAAGATAGGCACCTGCAGACCTGCTTCACTACCTGTGAAGCAACTCCCCTGCAGGTTGGGAGCCAGGGCTTGAACCGGGATCCTTATGACGATTCTTGCGCTTTGTGCCACGTGCGCTTAACCAGCTGTACTACCGCCCGACTCCCGTTTTATTGTGTTCTTAAGGAAAACATTAAACATGGAAATCCTCATAATTATATATTATCTATATTAACCTATACCCACCACTACCACCACTTCTGCAGCCTCACATATGGACAGAGATTAATGATTAAAATGGATATACAGCAGATGAGCTAGAACTCATTAAACTTGAAAAATCAAGCATCAGACTGCTGTGAATGTTGGTACTATTTCCAAGTATATATTCCTCAAGATATTATGAAGTCTCTTTGAATAGCATATGCTATGTGTGTGTTTATAAATATTTATGTATATATAATGTAAATTCTATTCTATTTAACAAATAATTTTTGAATAGCAATTTCATATGTATATATTAACTCTTATTAAAGTTATGAGTTCCTTACATCACATATTACCCACCTGTAGGTTTTTTATAATGAGTTAAATCTGTCTACTGAGTTCAGAGAAATAATAGTTGGTTTCAGTCTACATCTTATCTTTGGTTTCACCTTCAAGATTAAACAATTCTTTGCTTTTAAGTATCACTCATTTTACTATTATTTTAGTTCAGTTTTATGCATTTAATTGGTACCTAAATAGTAGCCTCTAACTAATTTATTCTAATTCTCCAGATCCCCACAAAAATTCCTCTTTATGGTAACAAAACAAACACAAACACAAAAAAGACTGGGATGGAGATACTTTTTGCATACTTATCTGCAAATTCATTTTTTTTCGTGTTTTACATGTGTACATCTCTCTAATCACACAGTGCAAAGTGCAAGGACCTGAGCAAGGATCCAAATTTGAGGCTCCAGCTCCCCCTGCAGGGAGGTCACTTCACACGTGGTGGAACAGGTCTGCAGGAGTCTTTCTCTTCCCACTTTATCCTCCCCTCCCCTCTCAATTGCTCTATGCCCTATCCAATGAAATGGAAAAAAATTGGTCACAGGAGCAGTGAATTAGCAGGATAGGCACCAAGCCCCTGTGATAACCCTGGAAACAAACAAAAAAAATAGGGAGTAGGGGTAGCACAGCGGTTAAGCGCACATGGCGCAAAGCACAAGGACCAGCGTGAGGATACACGTTCAAGCCCTGGGCTCCCCACCTGCAGGGGAGTCGCTTCACAAGCAGTGAAGCAGGTCTGCAGGTGTCTATCTTTCTCTCCCCCTCTCTGTCTTCCCCTCCTCTCTCCATTTCTCTCTGTCCTATCTAACAAAAACTACATTAATAATAGCTACAACAACAACAACAAAAAAAAAAAAAACACAAGGGCAACAAAAGGGAAAATAAATAAAAATAAAAAAACAGAAAGAAAGAAAAATCATGTTCAAGGATAGGAAGATCCTTGGTTATTTCAAAAGACTTCCCTACCTGAGGGTCCTAGGTCTGACTTTCAATCCCCAGAACCTCTATAGATGAGAGCAGAACTGTGCTCTGGTCTTTCTCTGTTTTTATCTCTGTATCTTTCTTTCTCTCTCATTAAGATAAAATCAGAACATTTAAAAAAGAAAAAAATCATGTTAATAAATAGAAAAATTGGCAGTTGCTTTCCTACAAAATATTATATAAAAGTCATTGCAATTTGAATATGTTACCATAAGACATAGTTGAATATTCTTGAAGCCAGGGTTCATAACACATGTATAATGCATCAAGTCATGTAGTTCATTCTTTATGCATTATTTGAAGTAATGTTTATAAGAACATTTCAAGAAAACTTCTTACAGAAAGCAAAATAACCCAACATGGAATCATAATAGCATATTCAACACTCTGAACCTTCACATATTGTCAGGTTAAAGGAGACATCACTTTTTGTGCCAGCAGAAAAGATAAATTTCGAGACCACTTTTTATTTAGGAATAAATGACTTAGGTAAATTTGAGAAATGGCCCTACTTTCTATTTGATGGCATTAGAAAGGCTACATTGATGGGTTCTTCAGGGGAATGGGCCAGCCTGACTCCATATATTCCCACATAACTATATTGATTTTTGCTGTAACTTGTGTTACTCCAACTCCTTGTAAACAATCTCCAGTTAAAATCACTCTCTATGTAAGAAGATAGCAGCATTGACAAGAGACAGGCAGAGAGTGGGGGACCTTAGGCCAGCATCGGCAGGGACGAGCACGCTGAGCGGTCTTCCAGTGTACCGTGGTGGCGGATGGTACAACCAACCACCTCAGGGCACCGTGGCGGTGGACAGAACACTTTATTGTTTCAGCTACAAGTTTATAAAGGGGTATCTGTGCAGGGGGAGGCAGCCAAGCTGGCCAATGAGACCAATATCTCCTTATAAGGGGAAACTATGGATAGTGATGCAGGAAAGGGGAAATAGAAACTTAAAGAAGAGAAGCCTACCAAAGGGAGGGGTGTGTGTGAAGTGATGCTGATAGACTGGTTGGAATTTCCCAAATACTCCAGCCCGTCTCGCTCAACCATAATGGCTGGCATGCCAGTGGGAGACTGACAGACAGACTTCCGGGGGGTCAACTGTCCATGCTCAAACACACATTAAACCCACAGTACATTGTCTTGGTAACACTGTTACTAACTACAGAATAAATCACATCATACAAAATGATCCTCTTGCTCTGACTTTTAAAACTATCTGTTTAGTGTCTGGATCAATAAACTCTTTTACTGGGGGGCTAGGCAGTGATGCACCAGGTTAAATGCTCACATTACAGTGCTCACAAGGACCTGGGTTCAAGCCCCTGGTCCCCATCTGCAGGGGGGAAGCCTCAGGAGTGGTGAAGAAAGGCTGCAGGTTTTTCTCTGTCTTGCCCTCCCCTCTCAATTTCTCTCTGTTTCTAAAACAAACATTTACTTTCACACTTTTAACATGATTTTCATTTCAATTTAAAATACCTTTAACATTATGAAGGTGCATTACATCTTCGAAGTAATGTGGCATCTATTGCATTAGAGAAAAACCATAAAATCCTGGATACAATTTCCCCCCTCACAGGTGAATCATTGAAATAATAGCAAATGAGGTAACCAAAGTTTGAGTTTTCAGCATGAGAATTCTCTGAACAGTTCTGCATCTGACTTGCAGAACTTTATCCATTCCCACCATCTCCAGTGTTTGGCATGGGCATTCATTCTATTACATATTATAAAAAGAGACATATCTATATCAAATGCACATTTTAAGTCTATCTTTACCAAGATAGATAGTCTAGAACATTCTCAACAAGAGATAAGTTTCTGGCATACTTACCTTAATAACTGCTTCAGCGAGGAAAGAAATTTGTTTTGGCTATTCTACAATTTTCTTTTCAGGAAACAAAGTAGCCTTTAAATATCATCTTTTAAGTGAGGTAAGTTATAAGAAAGCCTTAATTTGTTGATCAATTTAGAGCCTTTCATGGCTGGGTGGTGGCACTCCTTGTTGAACTTGTTACAATCTTAAATGACTTGGGTTTATGTCCCAAGTCCCTATCTGCAGGTGGGGGAAGTTTCATGAGTGGTGACTCAGTGCTACAGGTGTCTTTCTATCTCCTTTTCTATCTTTCCATTACCTTTTTATTTCTGTTATTTAAAAAATTAAAATTAGAGCCTTTCTAGAGTATATGGAGATTATAGATCTATGAATAAATCCCTTCTGAATCAAACCTAATTGAGCTCAGCTTGAGTAGTAAGCATATATACATGTTGCAAGTGGGTGAGAATCAGTGATCTTTCTACCATAGCAATTGACTTAAAAACTTCTAGAATTTGTTCCAGGGATAATGGGCAAGTTGGTTTTTATTTCACATAGCTAGAGCACACAGTTTGAATTAAGATATACTCAAATGACATTCTACCTATATTCTCACATAACTATATTGATTTTTGCTGTAACTTGTCTTACTCCAATTCCTTGTAAGCAACCTCCAGTTAAAATCACTCTCTACGTAAGTTAGCAACATTGAATTTTCCCCAGAAATTAACTCACTAGAATACATTTTATGGAAGTGAGTTGTGCACAATAAGACACTTTAGTAATCTCTAGGGGGACACGTCCCTGTTTCACAATTACTGAACATTTAGAATATTGCACTAGACTGTGAAGTCCTTAATTAACCCTTTGGGAATACATATTTTATTTAAAATCACCTGGGAATACAAAGTACCAGATGGCCATGAGAAATGGCAATAGAATGAGTCACTATAGGGGAATCTTCTTGCACTGTTGGGGATATAACCTGGCCAAGGCACTATGGAAATCGCTGGTCCATCCAAGTGTCCTGATCCATACAAGTGGATCCATAAATAGTCCAAAGACTATGAAAACATTAACTTGAAAAATGTATTTGTAGTCCTTTGTTCATCATAACACTATAAATAATAGCAAGAACAGGGAAACAACACAAGTATCTACTAACACATGACTGAACAAAGAGCCTGTTGTTTAAGCATGTGATGGAATACTAGTCAACAACCAAAAGAAAGAAATGGTGTTCTTTGAGGGAAATCTGTGAAAGAAAAGAAGAGTTATCATAGGTCTGACATGTGGCTCAGTACAAATCAACATAAACATAGCAACAACAATAATAATAAAATGAGCTCATCGGAGAACAGAGTCCTTAGGTAGGACCAGTAGAAGAGATTCATGAAGACTTCAGATGACATACATTTTCTGCTGAAAATAAATGATTATCAGAAATTCAAGCTTAGCACAGGGGTTCTACCCAAATTATGCTGCATTATATATTTGATAGTCACTGAATGAGTACATATTTTTCCCCTGAGTAGATAAATTTATTACGAAGGTATAAAACAAATCCAAGTTGATGCGGTATGTTTAATGAAATCTATAGTATTACGAGACAATAATATTTATTATATTTGCATGCTGATATCAACTCTGAAATAGAAGGTATATTCAATTTAATTTTACTTATACAGAAATTTTCTTAAAAATAGAAATATACATTAACTTGAGAATTTGTTGACATGACCTGGGATATGAATTATTGTGTTTTTTTTTGTCACTCCATGAAAATCTTTTTTTTATTGTAATATTAATGGTTTACAATGTAGTTGTTAGCTCATGAGTATAATTTCCCATCTTGTCATGATAGGTATCTGTAAAACACAATCATGCACAGCCTATATTTCCTTCCACCATTATGTACCAGGAACTGATACCTCCTCCTCCTCCATCCCTTCTCCCTGTCCTTCATCCCCAGAGTCCTGTGATTTGGTGCAATCCACAACAGCATGTCAAGTTTTACTTTGAGTTTCCCCTTTAAGTTCTTATTTCTCAAGTTCTGCTTATGACTGCTATCACCTCATGCTCTAGACCCTCTGATGTAGAGAATAAATGCATATTTGTTTGTCATAAACTTTGTTCATCTTTCCATGGTGTCCTGGCCTTACAGCAATCCGAGGTTGCTGCTGCTACAGCCACCCCCAAGTCCCCAAGCAGAACAGCCTGAGATGTGAATGTAAGAGAAATTCAGGTTGCCTGAAGCCAGGGAGGAATTCAGGTCCACATGGAAGAGATAAGCTCCATCCCCCTCTCCAGCTCCACAGCTGAGTTGCATTGTGTCCATGATACAAAACATTAACCTTGACTGCATCCCTGTGAAAACTAATTCATCTTGTCCTGCTTGTTTGTAACTGAAATGTAACTGGGCTTGTAAAATCCTATAAAGCTAAAAGTCACCCTTATGAGAGCTGCAAAGAATCTGCCAGGAATTAATCGAGCTTCTCTAGCCCACCAATGTATTAAATCTCCTCTCTTTTTCACTTCACCTGGCTCAGGTATCATGTTTGGGCATAATTTCTACAACATCTCTAATCTGAAGGAGTTGGTCCCGGTTTGTTAAATATTTGCCTGTTTCTTACTGCCCAGGATCCAAATGCTTTTTACTAAATAGAATTAGTTACAGTCCCAACATTCACTCTTCAGGGTTTCCTTCCCAGATTTTCTCTCACAAATCAATTCAAGCCAAATACTCATTTGTAACTTTTCTTCAGGTTTGCTGTCCTTTCTGAATTCCAATTTAAGTTTGGGAGGTACTCCTGCTTTCTTGATGAATGACATCTGGCCTTCATCATTCACCTTACAGAGAGTTTTACTTATACAGTCACTACAAGTTCAACAGTTTTTTAAATATATATAGTTATGACTTGAAATAGTTGTATGCTAAACATTCCATATTTGAGAGCAAGGTTATCACTCAAGATCAACATATGGTTACTACAAAGCTAGCTATTTCCCATAGAATAAAAAACATTTATAAATTACTTAAATAGATAAAGGATAGAGCTTATCTATCACCTCTAGTACTAACCCTAAAAAGACTCCTTTATACTATAGAAAATTAGAGTATGTAAACATCAAGAAGTCTTTCAGGCACCAACTAAATATATAGACTCTGTCAGTAATAGTAGTAAAGGATATTTGTGTAATCGTCTAGTTACAATCAAAAGTAAAGTGGAATTTGATACCTGCCGTCACTTCTTTAAACTCAGATACCTTCTTGAAGCACTCATAAAAGTCCTATGAATTTGTGTTATGTTTCATGCTTATCTTAAATCCTTTATAGTGACCAGTCAAATTTTAGATGCAATACCCATCTAATAAGTAAATGTTAGTAGGAAAAGGATTGACAGTGCTCTTGGGAGCTGGGTGGTGGTGCAACTGGTTGAGTACAGGTAACAATGTGTAAGGACCCGGGTTCAAGCCTCTGGTCCCCACCTGCAGGGAGAAAGCTTTGGGAGTGATGCAGTGAGGTCTCTCTCTCTCTCTCTCTGTCTCTCTCCCTCCCTCTCTCTCTCTCTCCCTCTCTCTCCCCTTCCCTCTTGATTTTGGACTTTCCTCTATCCAGTGAATAAAGATAAAAAAGAAAAAGACTAGCAATGCTCTGAATGTATCACCTTGTGTATACAAACCCCAGCCAAACAGATTTGCAAATACGTACATTATATACTTGAAAAATGTACCATACCGGTAGTCATTGCATCTGAAGTATTAAACTACTTCATTTTTAAAGGCATCAGAACTCTTGAATATATTTATAGATATACTAGATCTTACTAGAAAAAGTGTCAAGGCCAGGTGGTAGCACAGTAGGGTAAGTTTACATGTCACCATGATCAAGGACTTGGGCTCAAGCCTCCAATTCCTACCCTCAGAGTGGAAGCTTCATGAGACTTAAAGCTCTTTCTCTCTCTCTCTCTCTCTCTCTCTCTCTCTGTCTCTCTCTCTCTCTCCCCTTTTCTTCCTCTCTCTGTCTCTATAGGTACCTCTCCCCTCTCAAATTCTTTCATTTTATACCAGACAAAAACAAGTAGAAAATACAAAGAAACAAATGATTGTTGAGAGCAGTATATTTATTATGCAGCCACTGAGCTCTGGCTAGAACCCTCCTGGGAGCAAAACAAAAGAAGTATTGAGAAATTGAAATCATATTAATGAATTATTGAAACTTCAGAAAACCCCATCAGAACCCTTTTGAAAATGCTTGCTGAACCTGTGAAAATTGGGACTTTCCAGAATGTCCTATATAATTGTCATATAAAAGCATATTCGTATATATGACCGGTTGTTTAATTAATTGAGGATTCTCTACAATCTCTCTCCAAGCATATTTATGGCCAATTTCTTTTTTTGATTTATAAAAAGGAAACATTGACAAAACCATAGGATAAGAGGGCTACAACTTTGCACAATTCCCACCACCAGAACTCCATATCCCATCTTCTCCCCTGATAGCTTTCCTATTTTTTTATCCCTCTGGGAGTATGGACTCAAGGTCATTGTGGGATGCAGAAGATGGAAGGTCTGGCTTCTGTAATTGCTTCCCCACTGAACATGGACATTGACAGGTCGATCCATACTCCCAGCCTGTCTCTCTCTTTCTCTAGTGGGGAAGGGCTCTGGGGAAGCGGAGCTCCAAGGCACATTGGTGGGGTTGTCTGTCCAGGAAAGTCTGGTCACATCCTGCTAGCATCAGCTTTCCTATTCTTTAACCCTCTGGGAGTATGGACCCAAGGTCATTGTGGGATGCAGAAGGTGGAAGGAAGGTCTGGCTTCTGTAATTGCTTCCCCGCTGACCTGGGCATTAGCAGGTGGATCCATACTCCCAGCCTACCTCTCTCTTTCCCTTCTGGGAAGGGCTCTGGGGAATCAGAGCTCCAGGACACATTGGTGGGGTTTTCAGTCCAGGGAAGTCTGGTTGGCATCATGCTAGCATCTGGAACCTAGTGGCTGAAAAACGAGTTAACATATAAAACCAAATAAATTGTTCACTAATCATGGACCTAAAGGCTGGAATATTGCAGATGAAGAGTTGGGGGTTCTCCATTTTGTAGATAGCTAGTAGGCATATTTTAGTTATATTCCAAAGGGCCCATGACTATACTAGTTTTTTTTTTCCCTGATCCTGAAATCTGATATGCATGTGGATCCAAGTTATTGTCTGGGGAGATGATATCATGGCTGGGAAAAGGACCAGAAAGCTGGATCAAGGAAGAGAGTAGCTCCCTAATATGGGAAAGGGGTATAAATATTGTTGACTGTAAACCCCATCGATTTGATGTGACCTGGGGCCCATATTCATCTTAGGAGCCTGTGTGACCTCTGCATCCCTGTAGATCTGACCTCACATTCTGTGGTCATAAGTAGGAACGTTCCCAGCTGCCCCAATATCAGGATCCATCTTCCTCAGGTGTAGCACAGAGTATGTTGTCCAGCCTCCCTTTGGAGGATGGAACATTCGCTACCATTGTTGATCCAAGTTGAGGGCAATGTCTTATGGAAAGCCCACAAAGGGGTTTATTGTGTTGTTGCTGATCGTGATGACTGGTAACAATGGAGAGAGGTATCTATTGGAGGTCTAGGTTATGGCCAATTTCTATTGTAACATGATCTGGCTACACTTTTCTAGAAAAAAAATACATGTTATATTTAATAATTTAGAACTTATTTTTTTAAAAAATTACATTAAGTCCCATGTACTTTAAACAATATTTCTATAGGATATGCTAGAATAATCTTGAAGGTACATGTCATATGATATTCATAGATAACAAAGCAACATGCAAATAAATTAATGTCTTATATCTGCTTTGAATTAATGATTATGAGTTTTATTAAAATTTACTTAATAGGTGATTGGAAAAATGTGTTCACCTAGCCTCCTGGTCTGCTTCCATCACATCTTATCAGAGTAATCTTCATTGGAGTGGTCTCTCTCTCTCTCTTTCTCTCTCTTTCTCTTTATCTGAAAACATCAGTCCAGATTGGTGAATCCCAAGCAACAAGAAAAAAAAAAAGCTTATAGGGAAGTACAGTAACCTAACAATAAATCTCAGAGATTCAGGAAGAAGAATTTTGATTTTTTCAAATTATCAGCCTAACAGAGAACAATTTTAAAGACATTTTCGGTTAGAGAAAAGTGGAGAAACAAATTTGAGGGACAGTTCTGGGTTCCATTTTCTGTTTGTTGCATTGGAAGGGTTTGTAAAGTTCTGCTTTAAATGAATGTGGTGGTTTGGTTGTAATTGCAAAATGTACATTATGTCCTGCAAAATGGTTATAATGACTTTAGGTTGGCTACTGAGTGTTTGAATTTATAAACTTTCATCTAATTATGTCTGGACATACATATTTTTTCATTTTATTTATAAAAGGCTTTAAGATCTATGGTAGATGTTTAAATATTTATTTTTCCTTTCTTCCTTTCTTTCCTCATTCCTTCCTTCCTTCCTTCCTTTCTTTTTTTCTTTCTTTCTTTCTTTCTTTCTTTCTTTCTTTCTTTCTTTCTTTCTTTCTTTCTCTTTTTGGATAGGGAAGAGAGAAATTGATTGGGGAGGTGAAGATAGAGAGGGAAAGAGACAGAGACCTGCAGACCTGATTCACTGCTTGTGAAGTGACACTCCCCCACAGGTGGGGGGGTGTCTCGAACTGGGATCCTTGCACAGGTCCTTGTGCTTGGTACTATGTACACTTAGCCTAGTACACTACCACCAGAGCCCTATTTTTAAATCTTTAAGCACTGAGAAAAAGAAGGAAATTTTATGAGCCTAAGTTAACAACTCTAGTCACAGAATCCATTAAAAAGAAAACAAACAAATTAGCCTATCAAGAAACTCAGTTTTCAATAGCCAGTCTGTTCATGATTTCTTTGAACAATCCTGCATTAACTATTACCAAGGATCTTGATATTATTTCTATAGCTGAGTTCTATGTTATTCATGTCCATTCTATCCCATTTTGTGAAAGGGTAAATGTTTACTTTAAATATTCATATCTGAACCTTACATGATCAAGAGGCTGAGACAGTCTAGAAAGCTTCATTAATGACTGACTATATGAAAACTTGCCTTTTGTATTATCTTCAAATACAAAACTTTATTATGACGTTTACCATAGTTATTCTAACATGGGCAAGCACCACTCACCCATGCTGGGAGTTGATTATTGAGAGTCAGAAAATTTTCCACCTCAGCACACCAGGTAGAAACTCCTGGAATTTGAGGTAGGAGAAGTGGGCATGAATATATTGCTGCATGTAATTAGAACACAAACTTAGAGTTAAGAGCTACTCAGGTTATATTTCATTGTCTAAGCTTGTTGCATTCTGCTGTCACTCCTCTTAGTTCTGCTTACTGTATGGAATAGCATCTCATAGTGCAAATGATTCACTTCGACACACATAAGGTTTAAGCACTGTATATTCCTCAAAAATATCCTTTGACCTAGAATAAATCCTATGGATATGAGTTACATACTATAAAACAATCTAGTAAATTCGGGGGGGGGGATATATACCTGCCCTGACATTATTTAGTACATGTTCTCATTACATTGAAACAAACTCTTGAAGCACTTAACTTGACCTTAAGGAATAAGTCGTTTATTTAGAATCCTCAGAGAAGTCAAATTACCAAGAAGGAAATGAAACAAAGAATGAGAGTGTGGAGACAGGAGTACTTCCATATACTCTTGGGGCTATGAACTAATGCAGTAATGAAGAACTTCTTCAAGACTCTCCAAGAAGTTAAAGGGAGGATGTCCATGCAGTGCAACAACTTCAATGGTGGGTATTTGTACAGAGAAAATAAGAACACAAGCTAGGCAATGGCATACGTGACTTAGTGCACAAGGATCAGGGTTCAAAACTCGGGTCCCCACCTGCAGGGGGAAAGCTTCAGGAGTGGTGAAGCAGGGCTGCAGATGTCTGTCTCTTTACCTTTCTATATTCCCCTCTCCTCTCAATGTTTATCCAATAATTAGTAAAATTAAAAGATTTAAAAATACACAGACATAGTAAATTCTTAAAAAGAGAGAGAGAACACTAAAACACGCAAAAAGAAACATGCACCCTCAGACTCATTGCAGCATTTTGTTCAATAGTCAAGCCCCCTAAGTGTCCATCAATGACTTAATGCATAGAGAAAATGTACTCCACTTACATATTATTCAATCATAAGAGAGAAGAAAAAATTTCTCATCCCTGACAACATGGTTTCAGCTTGAGTAAAATTGCATTAAGTGAAATAAGTCAGAGAAAAGCATGCCATATGGTCTCACTTAAATGGAAAATATGAAAACAACAACAACTGCACAACAACAAGAAGAACAACAAGAATAAAACATGAGCTCAGAAGCACAGAGGATTGATGGGTGATTGTCAGAGACAGGTCGAAGAAATGAATAAGGGCTCAAGGGCACAGACTACCAGTTAAAAGATGTCTGAGTTCTTAGCTTCTTGTCTTATGTATGGCATGTAAGGATCTTCTGGGGCCAGGTGGTGGCATACCTGCTTAAGTGCTCACATCACAGTGCAAAAGGACCCAGGTTCAAGCCCCTGGTTCCCACCTCCAGGGGGAAAGGTTTGGAAGTGTTGAAGCAGGGCTGCAGGTCTCTCTCTCTCTCTCTCTCTATCTCTCTCTCTATCTCTATCTCCCACCCTCCCTCTTTATCTCCACCTCCCCTCTCAATTCCTCTTTGTTTATGGATTGACCTGTTGATGCCCATGTCCAGAGGAGAAGCAATAACAGAAGCCAGACCTTTCACCTTCTGCACCCCGTAATGATCCCAGGTCCATACTCTCAGAAAGATAAAAAGATTCCAGTGGAGGGGATGGGATACGGAACACTGGCAGTGGAAATTGTGTGTAATTGTACCCTCTTATCCCACAATCTTGTCAGTCATTATTAAGTCACTAATGAAAAAATACTCTGAGGATATAGTATTTGTCATGGCGGATCTAGTTAGCTGTGCTGCATTAAATTTTTGAAAGTTGCAGTCAGTAAATCATAAATGTTCTCATCAGAATATGTAAAATTCGGCCACAAAAGAAAGACTGGTGTTTATTTGCTTTTAAAGATGTCCAGGGAGAGAAAATTATTGAGATTTAAAATAATTTAAGAAGAACTTGGAAGATAAGAAAGTGGTTTGTACAACAGATTTTCATGCTTAAACCTTGGAGTCTCCAGGTTGAATTCCAATACCACCATAAATAAGTCCTGAGCAGTGCTCTGGTGATAAAATTAATTACTGTATATTTATTGATAGAAGTTAAATATCTAGTACATTTTGCCATATTCAGTTAACAAAAGTTAACACTTATCATTTCATATTTCTCTCTTAATACATAATCAAATATTTTTGGAAAAAAGAAGTTCTCTTTCAGAAGGATGAATATAGGATGATCCCATTCATAGACAAAAATTGAAAAATCAAAACAGAAGGGAAAACACAAAGCAGAACTTGGACTGCAGTCGGTGTACTGCACCACAGTAAAGGACTCTGGGGTTGGGAGAGGGTTCAAGTCCTGGAACGTGATGGTGGAGGAGGACCTAGTGGGGGGGGGGGAGATTTAAACCATTAATTACTCCAATAAAGAAAAACAAAAAGTTCTCTTTAAAAAAAGTTCTCATCACAAGAAAATGATTTTGACAATATATTGTGATAGTTGTAAAGGAGTTGTCATGATTTGAAGTATAAACAAATATTGGATTGTTCAAAACAAGAGCAATACTTTCTTATTACATCTCTACTGGCATCATAGAGGTAACTATTTTATCTGCTTCAGTAAATCCAGAGGAGATTGCTCCTCCAAAAAGGAAAATGTTGGCATAACGAATGATATGCTACTTGGTGCTACTTGGCATATTTTTTTTAGAGAAGTTGGCTCAAACATTGCAAAGTCTCTGTTGAGAAATGTACTAAGAGCTTCACTAGATGATTAAATCATATTTTAGTAGAAATGATCATAATCTATGAATAAATGTACTACTTAGACACTATATTTTCCTTTAGAACTATTTATGTATGTATTTTCTAATGAATTTCCTTCACTGACCAAATTCTTTTTTTTTTTTTTTTTAATTTTTAATTTAAGAAAGGATTAGTGAACAAAAGCATAAGGTAGGAGGGGTACAACTCCACACAATTCCCACCACCCAATCCCCATAACCCACCCTCTCCCATGATAGCCTTCCCATTCTCTAGCCCTCTGGGAGCATGGACCCAGGGTCGTTGAGGGTTGCAGAAGGTAGAGGGTCTGGCTTCTGTAATTGCTTCCCCGCTGAACATGGGCGTTGACTGGTCAGTCCATACTCCCAGTCTGCCTCTCTCTTTCCCTAGTAAGGTGTGTCTCTGGGGAAGCTGAGCTCCAGGACACATTGGTGGGGTCTTCAATCCAGGGAAGCCTAGCCAGCATCCTGGTGGCATCTGGAACCTGGTGATTGAAAAGAGAGTTAACATACAAAGCCAAACAATTTGTTGAGCAATCATGGATCCCAAGATTGGAATAGTGGAGAGGAAGTGTTAGGGAGATACTCACTGCAAACTCTAGTGTAATCCTGCTTTGAGGTATATATTTTGCAGTAGTTTATGGATACGTGTGCACATATGCTCTCTCTCACAGAAACTGGTGTATGTCTAGGTTATGGGACTTTGTTAGAAAGTGAACTACCTGAGATGAAATTAGAGTGTACTATAAAAGGAAAGGTCTCACCCGAGTAATGAAGCTGAAGGGTTGTCATTCCACACGTGAAGTCTCTGGATACACACTGAGGTGAAGCATGTTGAGATGGCAATCGTTGCTTTGGTTAGGTTGTGATCGGCGGATGCAATATTATTTGGTATGGATTGGGAGAAGCATACGGGAAAGTGAGCCCTATCCAAGGGTGCCAGGACTGGGGGAAGTAGGGGCTCTATAGTGAAGATGTGAGGTTCCTGCTGTCACTGACCAAATTCTAAATGTTTGATTCATTTAAGGAATTTTACCTTTTCTTTTTCCTTTATATATTTTCTATTCTCCCCTCTCCACTCTTCTTTATTTTATTTTATTTTTTATATTTATTTTTTATTTATTTATTCCCTTTTGTTGCCCTTGTTGTTTTTATTGTTGTAGTTATTATTGTTGTCATTGTTGTTGGATAGGACAGAGAGAAATGGAGAGAGGAGGGGAAGACAGAGAGAGGGAGAGAAAGATAGACACCTGCAGACCTGCTTCACAGCTTGTGAAGTGACACCCCTGCAGGTGGGGAGCCAGGGCTTGAACCAGGATCCTTATGCGGGTCCTTGTGCTTAGCGCCACCTGCGCTTCACCCGCTGTGCTACAGCCCGACTCCCCACTCTTCTTTTATTTACTAGAACATGGCTCACCTCTCATTATGGTGGTCCTGGGCACTGAATTTGGTGACTTAGATGTTCAGGCATGAAAGTCATTTGCATAATTATTATACTGTGTCCCAGGCCCTGAAATTTCTATATAGCTTTTTGTTGAATTAATGTGTCCCTTAATCTCCCACGTTACTTCTACTAAAATTATTTCATCAGGTTATTTAGAGTTTCTGTAAATTCTGTTTTTCAATTATCCTTACAAATGATAGCTTAAATTCTTAAAAATATGTATTATTTTCTTTATAAAAATTTCAGTTCTACTTCAGAAATTTTCTCTGATGTTATTAATACTACTGGACTATTTCTAGCTAATACAAGATGATAAGAATATATAGTGTGTATGTATATGAATGATAATTTGATATACTCTCCTGATAGTTATATCTTCTCTATACATTTAGATTTTATTTATAAAAATAATTAGAATTTAATATATTTTAAAGAGTAAATATTTTGATAATTCAGTGACTGCAGTTCCTTACATGTTCTCAAATTTAGATAATATGTCTTTCTTTCTAGCTTCTTTCTTCCTTTCTTTCTTCCTTCCTTCCTTTCTTTCTTTCTTTCTTTCTTTCTTTCTTTCTTTCTTTCTTTCTTTCTCCTTTCTACTACCATCAGGGTAATTTCTAGGGCTTGGTGCCTACACTATGAATCTATAGCTCCCAGTAGCTATTTAGTCCCTTCCCTCCCTATTTTTATTAGATAGGACAGAAATTGAGAGAGTAAGGGAAACAGAGAGGGAAGGAAAAAGACACCTGCAGACATGCTTCATCTCTGTGAAGCTTCCCCTCTGTAGGAAGGGAGTGGGGGTTCAAACCCAGATGCTTGGGAATGTGTGTGCTTAACTGAGTGTGCCACCACACAGCCCCTGAAGATATGCTTTTCCATGAACATTTGCACTATTTTTTGAGCTAAACATTGGGAAGATCACATTTTTATATTAAGCCTGATTTGGAATTTTTTTCTGAAAGTTTGTTTCAGCAAACTGCTTATCTGAAAAGAAAGTGTCCCATGAAGCAATGCTCGTCCAACCTCCACCATTCTCTCTAGGAGGACCACTTCCTCTGTAGCACTCTACACAGAGCGCTCTTCACCTGAGCATTCCTCAAGCTGTAGATGAGAGGGTTCAGCACTGGATTGAAGAGACTGTGAAAGAGGGATAGTATTTTCTCCTGTTCTTCTCTTTGATCAGAATCCGGGACCATGTAAACCACCATGGCTATGCCGAAGAAGAGCCCAACTACACAGAGATGGGAGGAGCAGGTAGAGAAGGCCTTGACCCGACCCTCCTTGGATTGGATCTTGAGGATGGCCCAGAGAATGCGTGCATAGGACAGCAGCATTAAACAGATGGGTACAATTAAGACAATGACACAGGCAGCAAGGATGACCACTTGGTTGATCCAGGTGTCAGCACAGGCCAGTTTGAGGACAGCCAGAATTTCACAGAAGAGGTGGTTTACCTTCTGGGGCCCACAGAAAGGCAGCCTGAGAAGGAGCATTGCATGTACCAGAGACAGAATAAATCCACATGACCAGGAAGCAGCAGCCAGGACAGTGCAAACCTTCCAGCTCATGATGACATTGTACTGAAGAGGGTGGCAGATGGCCACAAACCTATCGTAGGACATTGAGACCAAAATCTGGCACTCTGTACCAGCAAAGCCTAAATAGAAAAATGTCTGCATTATGCATGGAACAAAAGAGATGGTTTTAGTCTGATTCACTAGGTTTGCCAACATCTTAGGGACATTGTTGGAGGCATAGGACATGTCAATGATGGCCAGGTGAGAGAGAAAGAAGTACATGGGGGTGTGAAGTCTTGGGTCCAGATAGATGAGTCCCAAGATCATGCCATTTGCCAACAGACTTAAAATATATAGGAAGGAAAAGACCCAGAAGAAGAACACCTCCATCTCTGCATTAAGTTTCAATCCCACAAGGATGAATTCTATGACCCATGAGTGGTTGCTTCCCATGCCTTTAAGACACTGAAGTGCTAAATAAAGGTAAGACCTGGGAAATGAATGAAAAACTGTTACTTGTCTCAAATAAGCTCAGAGAAAGCTCATTTTATTAAACAAATGCTTTTATTTCCTGAACGGGAAAAGAGTCAAGTACAAGTACATGTAATTGCTATATCTCTCTAACCAGATTTATTAAATTTTAAAACGTCTTTGGGACTTTTTCCTTTTACTCTCTATATGTTTTCTGATTTATTTGTAGACACGTTGTGCTAATTGACCTATAAATTTCTTATTTTATTTATCAAGGGTAGAGACATTCATTACCCTGATAAAGTTATCAAAACCAGTGAATTTTGTGCTGATGCATTTCTTTAATCTGTACATTTCTCTCCATGTTCAGTCCCTACCCAGAACCCAGTACAATACTGAGTACTATATTTGATGCCATTAATCTGTCCCCTCAGTTTTTTTATGCCTTTCACAACACTGCTATTTTTTGGAGCATACAGAAAAGTTTGATTGTGGTATATATCTCAAAATTTGGAACGCATGAAAAGCCTTAGATTTGATTCAGCTTGCTCACTTTCTGCAAAAAAACAACAAGTGATCGTAGCATATTATGTGAATATGAACATGATGTTAATTTATTCCTTTATTGATAATAATTACTGGCATCTCTTAAAAATGGCACCCCTATTAAAATCATAACTGTTTAACATAATGAAAATTTAATGTAATCTATTCTATGTAACATATATGTTCATGTTCTGCATAAATCTTTTGAACACTATTTCAATCAGTCTATCATTACCTTGGCTAGCTCAATAGTACTGATTACCATAAAAAGCAGTGTTCAAACGCCTTCAATGGTTTATACTCACCTATTGTAGATTTTTCTTAACTGTCATCATCATCTATGTTTCTATGTCTATCATTTCTCACTTTCATCTATAAAAACTCAGGAGTTTTTATTAAAAGAATTTTAATGCTAATATTATTAGTCACACTTATTGTTCATAGTGCTGGCACTGAGCCCTAGCAATAATCCTGGTGGCAATCAAAACAATAAATAAATAAACAAGCAAACAAAAATAAATATTAAGAAGCAAGAGGCTGGTTGTAGTACACTTGTCAAAGCTCAAACATTACCGGGACCAAGGACTTGGGTTCAATCTCCCAGTCTCCACCTGCAGGAGGGAACCTTCATAAGTGGTGAAGCAGGGCTCTCTCTTTATCTCTTCCTTCCTCTCAGTAGTATCTAAGAAGCATAAATAAATGTATATATTTAAATATATACATTTAAATAGAAAGCTAAAGGAAAAATTAAGAAGTTAAACCCTGAAGACTCCTCTTAGAGGAAACTACCCAATAATAACAGAGCATCTGGTAACAGTTAGGATATTTTTATCCCATGTTCTATTTTCTTCTTCCCCTTCCTCTTCTCCTTATTTTTGGGTAGGACAGAGAGAAATCGAGAGAGGATGGGAAGACAGAGAGGGAGAGTGAAAGATAAACACTTGCAGACCTGTTTACCACCTGTGAATAGCATCTATAGTTAACAGACTATATACTATAAATTAAAAGGATGGGAAGATTTTTACCTAAATATAAAATAAAAGTCATCATTTTCTTTTTTTAAAAATTTTTTATTTAAGAAAGGATTAATGAACAAAAACATAAGGTAGGAGGGGTACAACTCCACACAATTCCCACCACCCAATCCCCATAAACCCCCCTCCCATGATAGCATCATTTTCATATAACAGATACTATAAATGTTATATAGTTATAAGGCCATTTTATCACATCAGCCTATAGTAAAATTTCAATAGAGCAAACAAATATTCTCAGATGGTAATACTTTAAAACTTTTTCCTTTTATGTTTTTCATCAGAACAGAGGTCTCACATGTGCAATATTTCACCATTCTTGGATCAAGTTTTTCACTAGATGGAGAGATAGAGAAAAAGAGAGAGAGAGAGAGAGAGAGAGGGGAAGAGAAAGAAGAAGAACGAGGAGGAGGAAGAGGAGGAGGAAGATGAGGAGGAGGAAGATGAGAGAGAATGTGAGAAAATAAAACTGGAGCTTTGTCCAGTGAAGTGGTACTTTCATGTGGTAGCAAAGTTCAAATTTGGGTCAGGAACTATACCATAATCAGGGTCCCCAGTCTCCCTGTTTAAACTCTTATTAAAACTATAGGATATATATACAGATATAATAGTAATAGTTTACATCAGTTGCCCAAAAACTAGTATAGTTTTAAGTAAACAGGTATGTGGTAATGTTTGCTAAATCATTATGCATAACCATTATGCTATATACTTTTCCCAACAACTAGTATAGTTTTAAGTAAACAGGTATGTGGTAATGTTTGTTAAATTGTTTTTACTTTTAATACAGGAAAAGTATATTCTAATTACCTGCTAATAGCTATTTTTGACTAGCAAAGAATGATTTATATTTTATTGCAAAACATACAGTTAGAATACAATGTCTGGGAAATAAAATATAAAAAGTATCTTACTGATATTTTTACTTATGTAAATATAATTATGTTGCAGAGGCTTATTTGTGAATAAACACTGTGACATTGATAATTTTCTACAGCTAATAAATATTACTGAACTATGTAAATTGGGAGATAGTAACAGCAGAATTGGAAAAATTTACTGAGTCAGTTGTGCAAAAGAATCAGTGCTTGAAATACATTTAATCTCCAAACATAAAAGGTCATTAATAATAATATGAAGATAATTTAACCTAGTAACATATACCAGGAAAGTTCACTATTGACTTTTGAGTCAATATCTGAATTAATAAATAAATTAATATCTGAATTAATAAATTTATGTATTTCATTTTATGATTGCCACCACTTTTGTAAACATATGCAATATCAAAATATAAATTTAAGATAATTAAAATTCTTAAGAATACACAAAAACAAAATAGACAAGAAAATATTCCAGAAGTGATAGCTAAATGTCATTTTATCCTTAGAATAAATTCAAAGTAGAAGCTCAGGTTTTGCAGGGAAGGCTTGAACAAATTTCTATCTGGCAGTTTGGTAATCTAGATCGCAGCTCTCTTTATGAAATTTTATTCTATTTTTCCGACATCTATCAGGAGTGTTGGTATTCATTCTATCTTATATTGTGATAGGAAAGATATTTGTATATAAAGTTCAGTTGTTTCAAATCTGTTAGTCATCACATGACAGTAAGAAGATAATCTGGGATAGTTTCAATGTCAAATTTACATCTTACACTGCTTAAGCAAAGAAGAGAAGATTGTCATGATTGCTATTCAAACGTTCTTTTCCATTGAAGGAGTTTTTCCTGAATACCAATGTCTTCATCTAGACTAGATAATATATAAATTAATTTGACTGTTTCAGAGCCCAACACAGAGCACTATATGCTGGATATAGTGCTTCTCATTCTCTGAGATATTCATTAAAGAGACATGTAGGCCAGCTCTAACCACCATTACCCAAATAGGCATTTTCTCATGGAAGTCTAAGTTACCTAGAATTAGCTCCACAGAGGTGAGGAGTGTATCTCTGAACTGTATGTAGTAACAGTCTTCCTTTGCAGTCGTTGGAGAACTAAGACCCAGATAGAGGAGTCTTTGAGTCAGATGTATTAAAAAAAATTCTGTTGAGAATTAAAATTCCCAGAAGGATCACATAAGATAACACACCTATTTATCATCTCCCTAAGGGGGGGGGGAGTCAGTTCTCTGACTGTTCTCTGAGAAGGAGAAATGGCATTGTGTCTGATTATCCTTGGAAGAATGACTCTAGGGAATTGACAGGGCTAATATTAACATTACTTTTTCTCTACAAACTTTTGGAATCTCATGGGTTATATACTAGAGACAAATATCATGAACCACAGTAATCCAACTCAAAAAATATACACATTAGCTTTTTGAACTGTTGATTCTCTATGATTCCCTTGAAAGTAGGTAAGAAAGAGGCAGGGGGGTTAGATGATGGAGAGTCTGTCATAACAACCCTAAGAAGCAACAGATTCCCTGCAGAAGGAATTGACAGAAGCTGAGGAAGAAAAATCGTAACTGAAGCAGCAATTACTGAGCCTTAAGTTTCAAGTGTTTGATAACATCTTTCAGATGCTCAATATAGACCACATGGTCTAATCCAGTCATTGTCATACAAATTTGATCTCACACCGCTAACTACCAACTTGCTATAGAGAGGCTTCACTTTATGAATCAAGTCAATTTGGATGCAATTACACTGAAGTTTATTTATTTTTTTAAAAAATTTAATATTTATTTATTTATTCCATTTTGTTACCCATGTTGTTTTATTGTTGTTGTAGTTGTGATTGTTGCTATTATTGATGTCATCATCGCTGGATAGGACAGAGAGAAATGGAGAGAGGAAGGGAAGACAGAGAGGGGGAGAAGAAAGACACCTGCAGACCTGCCTCACCACCTGTGAAGCGACTCCCCTGTAAGTAGGGAGCTGGGGGCTTAAACCGGGATCCTTATGCTCGTCCTTGTGCTTTGTGCCACCTGTGCTTAACCCGACTCTCAATGAAGTTTATCATATGTGTGTGTGTGGGGGGGGGTGGTCCAGATTACAGCAACACAAGCATAGAATTTAATTAGCAGTAAATAGTGAAAAGAGGGTACAATAACTGTTAAAGAAGTTTGAAAGTCAGAACAGCTGATGAAGCACAGTGGACTGCCAGAGAGCTCCTTTGTTGCTGTTCATTAGCAGAGAGTATAGGTTTATTCTCCTAGTACAGGATACCTGGTGATTTTTACTGGACACAGATAAAATGTAGAAGATAAAGAATAGGATAGTTTCCAGTGGAGGGGATGGGATATGGAACTCTGGTGGTGGGAAATGTGTGGAATCTTACCCCTTTTGTCCTATGATTTTGTCAATATTTTCTATTTTTTATTTTATAAATATGTTAAATTTAAAAAATGTAGAAGCACTAATATTTTCTTTTGAACTTATTTTTATATTTATTTATATGATAGAGACAGAGAGAAATTGAGAGGGGAAGAGGAAATAGATAGGGAGGCAGACAAAAAGACACCTGCAGCACTGCTTCACCACTCGTGAAGCTTTCCTCCTACAGCTGGGGACCAGGGGCTTGAACCTGTGTTCTTGCACACTGTAATGTGTACATTCAATCAATTGTGCCACTGCCTGGCCCTTAGGAGCAAAAATATCTAACTTCGTACTGCTAAGTCTAACATTTAATTTAAAAAATTCAAAATATAACTACTTTTTGTTTTACAAACCTGTTTTCATGAAAATACTTTCTTGATATTAACATATAGTGGAAACATTTCTAAATAGACAAATAAAACACACACGACAAATAGAACATATATCACCAACTATAATAATAATAATTTTTGAGGACCAAAAGGCAGACTCCAGTGATGATTAATGTTCAGTCTGGGGGGTTAGGGTCCTCATAAATACACAGGTATTTATAAGGTTCTGTCTTGGTCCAGTCAAAGTCAAAAGTATATTCAACAATTTGTTTGGCTTTATATGTTAACTCTCTTTTCAGCCACCAGGTTCCAGATGCTAGCATGATGCCGACCAGACTTCCCTGGACAGATGGCCCCACCAATGTGTCCTAGAGCTCCGCTTCTCCTTAGCCCTAACTTACTAGGGAAAGAGAGAGGCAGGCTGGGAGTATGGATCAACCAGTCAACACCCATGTTCAGTGGGGAAGCAATTACAGAAGCCAGACCTTCCACCTTCTGCATCCCACAATGACCTTGGGTCCATACTCCCAGAGGGATAAAGACTAGGAAGGGAGGGGATGGGATACGGAGTTCTGTTGGTGGGAATTGTGTGGAGTTTTGCCCCTCTTATCCTATGGTTTTGTTAATGTCTCCTTATTAAATAAATAAATAAAAAAGAAAAAAATGTCATAAGTACATCTGTTCCAGCGGAGAGGTTGTCAGATAATCCAGTATACTGTTTTCTGCCAACTTATTTATTTATTTATAGTCTCTTTAATGCTTAATCCCAGACTCAGCTTGAGAAAGAAGAAAGGGGTACACAGTTGTGAATATTTGATTACAGGAGATACGGCTACAATCTCTTGATTAAAGAGAGTCGCTAATTCTGGCAACCACAACTACAGCCCTGGTTTGGGAGCAAATACAGAAAGAGAATGTGGGAAAGAGCTGTACAGTGGCAGGTGAAAATCTCTGACTGAGGCTCCTGTGGCTATATGTGAGGATAATATCATCCTTTTCCTTACATGGCATCATCTTCTGAAACACTGGAGCCTTGGCGGGTTCAGATGTTCCCAATTTGTGGCAAGGGATGACCCCATTACAGCATGAACTAAAGTTTCAGTATTTAAACAGCACTGTGCCCAAGTAAGAGTCTTTCTTCTGTGAGTGGAGATGGGTCAGAAGTGCTCTCCCACTTTTCTGCCTCATTCACACAGAACTTCGGCTCAGTAGGAGGTAGCTTGGGGACAGGATTAAGAATTGCTGATATTTCCTATTAGATAAGGAATATTTATGTTCTTCCTTTCTTGGAAAAAACCAAGTTTTTTTTGGGGGGAGGGCACTTATACAGGAAATTGGGGTGGGCATGGGGGGATTGCTGGAGGATCCCAGCTCAAGCCCCCGGCTCCCCACCTGCAGGGGAGAAGCTACACAAGTGGTGAAGCAAGTCTGCAGGTGTCTATCTTTCTCTCTCCCTCTTCTCTCTCAATTTATCTCTGTCTTATCCAATAAAATGGAAAAAAGGTGGCAAAAACAAAAAAAGTAGTTCTCAGGGCAAATGATTGCTAAGGGAAATCATGGTATATAGACATAGCATGAATAGAATTGGAGTGAACCATGTTAAGTGAAATAAACCAGAAAGCAAAAGATGAACCCTGGAGAATCTCACTAATAGGTGGGGTCTAAGTGACTAAACAAGGGACAATAAACAATGCAAACTTAATAGACTGTGGCCTTTTGCAGCAGTGACTAGGGGAAATGGCCATCATTTCGCAGCAAAATGATTGAAAAGAAACTAAACTCATCATTTCTTTGATTCAATTGCTTACTTAAACAAGTCTTCATTTTTTCCCTCCCCTGTTAATGCGCCACACTTGAGGTAATGAAGGAGATTTAGGCATTGTGGGTAGGAACTAGAACATTCACCTATAGACATCATTATAAAGTAACCCACACCTCCAACCAGGCATTGGTATACCTTGTGAAATGCACATGGCACCGTGTGCAAGGACCCAGGTTCAAGCTTCTAGTTCCCACCTACAGGGAAAAACTTCATGAATAGAAAAGCTGGGTTGCAGGTATCTCTTTATCTCTCTCTGTCTCTGTCTCTGTCTCTCTCTCCTTCCTCTCAATTTCTTTCTGTTTTATCAAATAGTAAATAAATGTTAAAAACAGAAAAAAATCCCCCCCCCATAAAAAGGAAAATCTATGCATGGTGGAGCAGTACTATAGGTATTACTCTGTCTCCCTTCTTCTCTCGTCCATCCTTCAATTCCATTTCTTTTTGTTTCTGTCAAAAAAGAAAGAAAAAAATGGCCACCAGAGTGGAGGGTTTGTTCTGTCAGCACCATGTCCCAGTGATAACCTTGGGGACAGGAAAAAAAAAGAGGAATCATGACTATAAGATAAAATACATAGCTTATAATTGTGAAAACAAATATTTAAAATATTTGATTAATTCATTTAATAAGAAAAGTAATTGACAGAGGGAGGGGAGCTATAAAGGTGAGAAAGAGAGAAGCCTGTAGCACTCTTCAGAGCTTGTGAAGTTACCCCCTGCAAGTGGGGACTAGCAGACTGAACCCACGTACACCACCATGGATCCCATCTACTTTAATTTCTAAAGTCTACACAGACTTAGGTTTTACTTGGGTCTATAATATCCCATCTTACTATGAACTTCAATATTGTTGAACAAGATAAAAATGTCATGTACAGGAGTCGGGTGGTAGCGCAGTGGGCTAAGCTCATGTGGCGCAAAGCACAAGGAAAGGCGTAAGCATCTTGGTTTGAGCCCCCTGGCTCCCCACCTTCAGGGGAATCGCCTCACAGGTGGTGAAGCAGGTCTGCAGGTGTCTATCTTTCTCTCCCCCTCTCTGTCTTTCCCTCCTCTCTCCATTTCTTTCTGTCCTACCCAACAACAACGACAACAACAACAACAACAATAATAGCTACAACAATAAAACAAGGGCAAAATGGGCAGGGGTAGATAGCATGATGGTTATACAAATAGCCTCTCATGCCTAAGGCTCCAAAGTCCCAGGTTCAGTGCCCCGCACCGCCATAATCCAGAGCTGAGCAGTGCTCTGGTAAAGGAATAATAATTTTTTAAAAAGGGCAAGAAAAGGGAACAAATAAATTAATATTTAAAAAATGTCATGTGCCCTTTTAACATGCCAATATTTCTACATCCAATACTAAGCTCAGATTGATAGTGCCCTTCTCAGAGCTCCTCTGACTTCTGTGTTTCTCAAACTGTAGATGAGTGGATTTAGCATGGGGTTGAAGAAGCTATAAAAGAGAGAAAGGATCATCTGCTGCTCCTCAGGGTTACTGGACTTGGGGGCAACATACATGACCATGGCAGTGCCAAAGAACAGCCCCACCACACAGAGGTGGGAGGAGCAAGTGGAGAAGGCCTTTCTCCGGCCCACCCCAGACTGGATCCTGAGGATGGCCACCAGGATCCCAGCATAGGAGGACATCACTGAGCACAGGGGCCCCATGATGAAAAACACAGAAGCAACAAAGAGGACAATGTGGTTGACTGTTGTGTCAACACAGGCCAGCTTGAGGACGGAGAGGATTTCACAGAAGAAGTGGTTGATGACATGAGGCCCACAGAAAGGCAGCCTCAGGATGAGGACCACGTGGACCAGAGCCAGGACTGAACTCAACACCCAGGAAGCAGCTGCCAAACCAGTGCACACCCTCCAGCTAATGATGACCCTGTAATGCAGAGGGTGGCAGATGGCCACGTACCGATCATAGGACATCACCGCTAGAATCAGGCACTCTGCTGAGGCAAACACTACATACAGAAACATCTGTATGAGGCAGGGAACAAAAGAGATGGTTCTCTTCTGGCTCACAAGATTGGCCAGCATTTTAGGGACGTTGTTGGAAGCATAGGACATGTCAACCACAGCCAGGTGGGAGAGGAAGAAGTACATGGGGGTGTGTAGTCTAGGGTCCAAGCAGATGAGCCCCAGGATGACCCCATTGCCCAGAAGGGTGAAGGTGTAGAAGACAGAAAACAGTCCAAAGAGGAAAATCTCCAGTGCTGGGTGGACCTGGAATCCCAGCAGGGTGACTTCTGTGATCCAGGAGGTCTGGTTGGTCTCCATGCTCCTGTGCCAGGACCAGTGAGCCCACATGTGGAGCAGGAAGTCAGAGCTGCAGGACAATCAGGACATAAAATATTTATGAGCCCTTGCATTCATGCATTTAGGTTTCCTTTTTTATAATCTTACTTGGGTACCTGATAAAGCTATCTCAGTGTGCTCATCAACTTGGGGAAATTTTCCTTTGCTTAAAATAACTAATAGTGAAGAGAAAGACATGCATATGATCATAAATAATATGGAATCCTATACATCCAGTGCATTAATATGAAAGCATAATAGGATAACGACTGTGCAATACACATAATAGTATGTGCGGACATGCGGCTTCATCGAACTCAAGTGTTCTGATTTCTTTCAAAATCACTTTTTAGGTGGGCACGAGGAATAACATCATTGCAAGACTGGCCAGCACCTCATGGGGTGTGAGCCCTTTCACACTACGATCATCATCTCTGGCATTATGCTATTCCACTGCAGAATACTGTGCCCCAGTGTGGTTCCGTAGCCCCCATGTCCACTTGGTCGATTCCAAATTATATTCCTCCATGAGGATAATTTCTGGAACCATCCGTTCCACCCCGGTTCCATGGCTGCCAGTTCTTAGCAACATCACCCCGCCAGATATTCGTCGGGATGTGGCATCATCTAAGTTCATTTCCCACGTCTACGCTCGACCGGACCAGCCAATATACGCGGATATCTTCGCCCACCCTGTTCAACGCTTGACTTCTCGTCACCCAATCTGGTCCCCTATGCCTACACTGAACTTCTCTGTTCCAGACTCTTGGAAACAGAGTTGGCAGTCAGCTGAGGTAAAGAACAAACACCTCATCACAGACCCTTGCAAGCGTCAACCTGGCTTTGACCTAGCACATGATGATTGGGCCCTCCTCAATCGCTATGGAACAGGCCATGGCCGGTGCGCCATTATGTTCCATCGCTGGGGAGCCAGAGACGACCCGAACTGCCCCTGCAGCTACAGACAGACAATGACCCACATAGTCAACGACTGCCACCTCTCCAGATTCAAAGGAGGTCTCGAAACTTTACATCAGGCTCAACCTGACGCTGTTGACTGGCTACGGAAGAAGGGCAAATGCTAGAAGAAGAAGACTTTATTTGTAAATTATTACATCATTTGTTTTGTAGAAATATGTAAGCATATTTCTATACATATATATTAATGCTGTGAATAAAATTAAATAGTATATAAAAGCATGATAAGCTAATTACAATTATGATTTTGGTCATCTTTTTTCTATAGCTTCATATTAATTGACTCAAGACAAATCTCAGAGAACATCTTCTGGTGTAAGTATGTCATTTATTGTCACAGTGCCTTCCTAGCTCTGAGTTCTCCTTTGTTATCAAATCCACTGAAGATTTACCATCCTCTGTCACCAATGCTAACTACCAACACTCTTCTGGTAGGTTGCTCTAAGTAGGTCACAGCAATCAGAACTATGTGAGGCATCAGCAAATTAGCTCTTTCTAAAGAGTTCCCTCAGAAGGGAGGTGCCTGACCTCAGAACAGGGAAAGGGCCTAACAGGATGGCAGACAGCACAAGGAAAAACCCTTAAGAGCTGGTACTGAATCTTTTTATCTGTTGTACATTTATCATAAACAGTTTGAAACTTATTTTGATTTATAAGTTAGTCTAAAGTTTCAGATTTGACAGTATGAAAAGTCCTTTTCACTCACTAAAATCTTGATTGTCGAGTTTGTATTTTAAACCTTTAGTTATATGATGTAGAATTATTTTATTTTATTTTACTTTATTCTATTTTATTTTAGGCAATGGTTATCTGTATGGCTCATTGCCTGCAAAAGGAATACACCAATCCTGGTGGCCGTTTTTTCAAGAGTATTGAGGGGGCCAGGTGATGGCACAACTGGTTGAGCGCACATGTTACAATGTGCAAGGACCCAGGCTTGAGCCCCTAGTCCCCACCTGCAGGGGAAAAGCTTCACAAGAGGTTAAGCAATGCTGCAGGTGTTTCTGTCTCTCACCCTCTCTATCCCTCCTTCCCTCTCGATTGACTCTCTATCCAATAAATAAAGATAATTAAAAAAACTAAAAAAAAGAGTAGTGATGAAGGGCTTCTCTATTTCATTACCTCTGCTGCGCCGCCCTGTCATGAACGCCAGGGAGCCTGACAGGGTCATCTCCTCTGGACCTGCATTCAGACTTCAAGGAAGCTGGGCAGAAGGACGAGAATGGGTCGACGCATTCTCCCCCCGTTATTGTTACAAATAATTATACTGTCATAATTGATTAATAGTGCTTTGGCAGTGCCTGGTGGGAATGGAGAGTCAGAAGCACCCCCTCTCCCTTACACAGGGGCATATTTGAAAGTTACATTATGAAAGTGGGGAAGGTGGGTCAACATAGACAGACAAAAGAAGTCATGTTATGACCTGCCCCTCAAAGAAAAAATGCAGAGATTGAGGCTTCCCAGGTACAAGTTGACATATTGAAACAAAGAAAGATTAATAGTTAAACTGTACCAGATCTAGATGAGCAGTGGTCCACAACTAGGCAAAGATCTGTATGCCCCCCATAGAAGATTAATGATAGAAAAAGCCCTCTGCAAAAGTCAAAAACAATTCTGGGTATGACCTCCCCTGAGAACAGGGCGATACTAAGTATTGTACCATTCTTTACAGAAATAGGGGAGTAACATATAGCCTGCCAAAGCCACAAGACTATCATACTTATTGCTACTTCCTTATGAGCTTGTTGTTTAGGCAACCTGAATGTAACCTGAAAAAATTATAAAGCTAATGCAGTTTCACTATTAAAATGAGTCCAGATTCACCCTCCAACAGAGTGTGGTGTCTATCTGTTCTCCCTTGTGCCGACTCCTGACCCACCAGGGAGGTTACCTTCAAGACCCCTGACTCTCCTGCTGCTCATCCACTGTGGTGGTCCGCGGCACTCTGCCTCCCCTTCCTCTGTGCTATCAAGATAAAAATATTAAAAAGAGAGAAAAAAAGAGCCGTCAGCAGTCCATCATTCCCCCAGCCTCTACTCTAAGATCTAGAGAGCAGATGTAAACATGTCAGGGTAGCCGTAATTAAGTAGGTGTGGGTGTAGCTGTTGTTTATGACTCACACTTATAATTAAGGAAGAAATTGCCCCTAGTCCTAGATGAAGGCACTTTGAAATCTCCTGGCTCCTCTGTGGACTTTTATTTGTAAAATGGTCAAACAGGAGTCAGGAAGTAAGGCTGCCTCTATCTGGGGTCATTATGTTTCTGTTTCTTCAGGTTAAAAACTACAGGGATATATGCTATCCTAACTGAGCTAGCATGGAATACTGGTTGAGATTTGTAAAAAGGAAATCCTGACTGCCCATCAAAGGTAAAGCAGAGCAGATTAACCTGGGATGCTACATCTGTGTTCCTATTGGATCCTGTTTTGTGACATCATCTAGCGCTCAAGCATACAAGTCATTAACTTCCTCCCTTCAAATGACTAGGATTAGTTGCTTAGTCAAAGCTCACAGTTAAAATGTTCTGGAATTGTAGGATATATATATATATACAATATATATAATATATATTATATATTAAATACAATTATATATATAATCGTAGGATATATATATAATATATATAATCTACAATTATATATATATATTTTCCCTTTTGTTGCCCTTTTATTATTGTTGTAGTTATTATTGTTTTTGTTATTGATGTTGTCATTGTTAGATAGGACAAGGAGAAATGGAGAGAGGAGGGGAAGACAGAAAAGGGGGGAGAAAGACAGACACCCACATACCTGCTTCACTGCCTGTGAAGCGACTCCCCTGGAGGTGGGGACCCGGGACTTGAACCGGGATCCTTACGCTGATCCTTGTGCTTTGCACCATGTGTGCTTAACCAACTGCACTACCATCAGACTCCCTGACATTGTAGTCTTATAGTGCAATTTTTAAAAAGTAAATTTGTGTATTAGTTATGTAATCTAAAACAAACAAACAAACCACAATTTCTGAATGGCAGGCAAATACAGTTGCTACTGAGACACACTGTGTATCCCATGCTGTTAAAGATAAAAGTATTTATGGTATCACAGATTCCCACATTTTCAAACTGATTCAGAAGTGTTTCTATTGGAAAGAGTAAGTGAACACTCAGTTTGATCCAAGTAAAAAGTATAGTTTTGGGAGCCAGGTGGTAGAGTACCTGGCTGAGTGCCTAAGTCAAAATGTACAAGGACCCAGGTTCAAGCCCTGGGTCCCCTTCCCCAATTGTAGGGGGAAATCTTCACAAGTGGTCAAGCAGTGCCGCAGGTGTCTCCCTGTCTCTCTTCTTCTCTATCTCCCCCTTCCTCTCAATTTCTGGCTGTTTCTATGCAATAAGTAAAGATAATAAAAATATATTTTAAAAAGTATAAATTGGGGAGTCGGGCAGTAGCGCTGTGAGTTAAGCACACGTGGTGCAAAGTGCAAGGGTCAACATAAGGATTTTGTTTTGAGTCCCCGGGCTCCCCACCTGTAGAGGAGTTGCTTTACAGGCTGTGAAGCAGGTCTGCGGGTGCCTGTCCTCCCCTCCTCTCTCCATTCTCTCTGTCCTATCTAACAATGACGACAACATCAATAACTACAATAAAACAACAATGGCAACAAAAGGGGATAAATAAATATTTATTTTTTTTAAAAGTATAAATTGAAAACAAGTGCACAAGCATGAATTGTGAATTTAAATGTCTCTGTTCAAATCCCACTTTGCTACATCCAGCTTTGTGACACTATCTCTCTATTCTTCCATCTGCAGAATGGGACAAAATCTCAGTCTCACATCAAAGGAGGGTAGAGGGGATTAAATAAAGTAGCATATATCAGATACTAAGTAATCAAAAGTGCATATTAAGCATTTAAAACATGTCATTGGAGAGTAACTTCTGAGTCCTATGACCATCCATAGGGATGCAAGTTACTTGTCAACACTCCTCTACTAATACAGGGAGCAGAGAAGATTCTGGTTGGCAGTAGCTACTGGACTATATTACAAGACAATTCTAATTCTATACAAAATGAGTGAGAGATGGGTCCTGTTTGTTCAGACATTTCGGCTGTGAATCTGAGGGGCATGTAGGGAAGAAATCAATCTCAGGGCAGCATCACTTACCGCCTACTTCAGGATTTCCTATTTCAAGGAGCAGCATCTGGGTCATTTGTCCCAGAGGTATTCTGTCACCCTTTGGCCAGATGGCATCCTCCTGGAATTGTTGGCTGATTCCTTTGACACAGTTGGAACTAAGTCGAAAGCTGACACACAAGGAGAAGGAGAGATGGGGCCTGAGTCATGTCTTCAAAGGTCAGGGTATCACATCACCAAGATAAGTGAAGTTTCTGAAAGTTCACTCAGGAGTCTTAGAAAAAGTGGCCCAGAGCCAGGTAGAAAGACATCTGATCACTTATAGTTAGAAATAGTAATTTCCCACTTCCCATTCCCTGTTGGGACTAAGGAAACACATTTAGTAGCAACTATACAGTCTCTGATCTCTTCAAAGATGATCTTGGGTTGCAAAAAAAACCTCAGAAAGATGGGCAAAGATTGATTCTCTTCTACAAAGGGCTAAAGGGAAAGGCATCAAGGGTTCCCAGATATGTCATTTTCAGCACAGAACTTTAAGATGGGCTTACTTCTGCCAGCCAAGACTTTCTTTATGATCCTTTGAGCTCAGATCTCTTGTCTTCATCACTGAATGAAGATATAGGGATAGAACCTTTTGTTATTTACCTCTGTTCACATTTTCCCCATGCGAGATGGAGTTTTATTTCTTCTCTGTGTGCAGGTGAACCCATGAAGTGCATTTCTATTTATTGAAGCCCTTCCTCCACTATCTTGTGGGAATTTTATGTATGTTTGCTTACGATGGTGTGTGTATTTACTTGCTTGTGTTTTCTTAGAACTGGTGATACAAGCATGTCTGTATTTTGCAAGACCCTGGGACAAGAGATTAAAAAAAAAAAAGATCATGTAATAAATTGCTTTCTCTTGATATTATTTCACCATACTAAAATGATTACACTTTCTAATTTTTCTTATTTTGAGTGTGGAGAAGTGAATGTGCTTTATTGGCCTCTGAGGATAAGAACCCCAGGGATTGTGTTGAAATGTCACCTCAGAGAAATTCCTTCCAAATAGTGGGACTGTTCTTATAGAATAATCAATGCATAGATCTCACAGATATTTTTGATTTGGCAGTTCAGACATCATTTTTGTTTTATTTTATTTTGTTCCACCTGCATTTCAAATATGTTCACATACTTCAGCATTCTCTCTGTTCTGATTAAGTTAAAATGTTTAACAATGTAAAGTCCTTTCTATTTTAATTATCATTTCAGCATAATCAGTTCTCTGGAGAGTTTTAGTTTTTTGTATGTGGTAGAAAGAGCATTCAGTTTTTTTTTAAAAAAACTTATAATGAATATCATGCTTGTATGATATTCAAAAAATCAATATACTATACCTATTATATGGCATAAAAGATGTATTTCAGTAAATTAACTTTATCTTTAAAAATTTTGCCAGGGGTTGAGTTGTTATTGGACCTTGAGAACTTGTTTGGAGCTTCTAGCAGGAGAGCGCAGCTATACCCTCGACTGAAGATTCATCTGTCTCTGTTTGGGAAAGGCTCCTCTTAGATGGAGAGCCCAGCTTTGGGAGGGAAGCACATGGGGTGGTGAGGGAGGAAGGGGACACCCGCTTAGCTTAGCCAACCAGATCGCCCGATCAACCCTGGCAATCAATGGGGTGGCAGATGTCACAGCCAGATCACCCTCACCATCCGAGTTGTTAGTGGTATAGCTAGTTGAGTGCATACACTCCCATTGGCAAGGATCTGGGTTTGAGCCTCTGCTTCCCATTTGCAATGGAAGAAGCTTCAGGAGAGGTGAAGCAGGTCTGCAGATGTTTATCTTTCTCCTTATCTACTACCTCCCTTCTCCTCTCATTCTCTCTGTGCTATCATGGAAAAAGAAAGGAAATATACATATATATATATATATACATATATATACACATATATACACATATATACATATATATGAAGAAGGAAAGCAAGAAGAAAAAAAGTTCACTTGGAAAGGTGGGTTCTATGCCGACACCAAGAACAAGTTATAACCCTGATGGCAGAAAGAAAGAAAGGAAGGAAGGAAGGAAGGAAGGAAGGAAGGAAAGAGAGAGAGAGAGAGAGAGGAGAGAGAGGAGAGAGAGAAGGAAAGAAAGAAAGGAAGGAAGGAAGGAAGGAAGGAAGGAAAGAGAGAGAGAGAGAGGAGAGAGAGAAGGAAAGAAAGAAAGAAAGAAAGAAAGAAAGAAAGAAAGGGGGAGTGAGGTGGTTATGCAGTGGGTTAAGTGCATGTGGCACAAAAGGCAAGACTGGCTCAAGGATCCCGGTTTGCGGCCCCGGCTCCCCATCTGCAGGGGAGTCACTTCACAGGCTTCACAGGTGGTGAAGCAGGTCTATAGGTGTTCCTTTTTCTCTCCCCCTTTCTGTCTTCTCCTCTCTCCATTTCTCTCTGTCCTATCCAACAATGACAACATTAGTAGCAACAATAATAATAACTACAACAATAAAACAACAAGGGCAACAAAAGGAAATAAATAAGTATATATTAGAAAGAAAGCTATAGAAAGTGATAAAGGGAAATTATTTCCCAACACATATTATCTACCTCATTCAATACTCCTCCCCATCCATTCTATTACCTTTTTTTTTTTTTTTTAATTCATGACAATTTTGTTACAGGTCCATTTTAACTTTGAACTGTCCTTTTCATATCAAATATAATACCAATACATCAAACTAGTCATGGAGCTCTGTTGAACTACTCACATCACCAAATCATTCTTCTTTCTCTAATATATTTGACTATAAAACACTGACTGTAACATAATTCAAGTCTACTTCAATAAGTCTTTTACATTTTGTATCCTTTTCCTTTATTAGGGAAAATATAGTATGTTTTATTGATTATCTTTCCTGTAACTTCAAGAAAAACTAGTTAATTATAGGAATTACAGAAATTGTTCTTCTCTCTTTAATATATTTGACTAAAAAATAAACACTGACTATAACATAATTCAAGTCTACTTCTATAAATCTTTTACATATTCTATCCTTTTCCTTTATTAGGGAAAAATATAGTATGTTTTATGATGATCTTTCTTGTATCTTCAAGACAAACTAGTTAATTGCAAAAATTACAGAAAAATACATTACAAGCATCAACCATTTGATAAGGCTTACAATAGTGATTTGATGCATTTCATTTATGCAGATGTACTTTATTCTATACATGGACAATATGATAACACATCATTAGTGATGGTTTTTCATTAAATGAAAGTCAGTTAGAGGGTGATGGCAGGTAGTGGTATACTCGAAGTACACCCCTTTTCACACAGAAGGACTCGGGCCTAACTCCCTATCTCCACAAAATGAGGGAAGTTTCAGGAATAGTGGAACAGTGCTGCAGGTGTCTCTCTTTTCCCTTATTCTTTCTTTTTATTTACTTATTTATTATTGGATAGAGAAAGAGAGATATTGAGAGAGGAGGAATAGATGGGGGGGGGGGAAGAGACAGAGAGAGACACCCGGAGCCCTGCTTCACCACTCCTGAAGCTTTCCCCCTGCAGGTGGGGACCAGGGACTTGAACCTGGGTCCTTGCACACTGTAATTTGAGTTCTTAACCAAGTACACCATCCCCTCGTCTGGAAGTGTCTCTCTTTCTTTGTCCCAGTCCTCCTAGCTTTTTAATACCTATCTTTATAAGAAAGGAAGGAAGGAAGGAAGGAAGGAAGGAAGGAAGGAAAGAAGGAAGAAAGAAAAGAAAGAAAGAAAGAAAGAAAGAAAGAAAGAAAGAAAGAAAGAAAGACAAAGCTTACAGGAATGACAGAGTCATCCTGCATGAGCAAACTCCCAGTAGTAACTTAGCTGGTTAAAATAAATAAATAAATAAATAAATAAATGCAACCAAAATAAAATTAATTAGAGAGTGTGTTTGCTGGGGAGATAGCATAATGAATAATGCAAAAGTCACTGATGCCTTTTGCTTTGAAGTCCTAAGTTCAAACCCCAGCACCACCATAAGCCAGAGCTGAGTAGTTTTCTCTCTCTCTCTCTCTCTCTCTCTCTCTCTCTCTCCTGTATCTCTCATTAAAAATAAATAAAATCCTTTTTAAAAGTATCAACAGGCATGGCTTTTTTCTTTCCTTATTAAAATTTCAGTGGGAGATTTTAAGGCCTTCATACATCTTGAAAAACTCATGGGTTTTGCTGCAATTTGAAGAGACTGCAATAGGGTTTTTATTTTCTGCTACTATTGCAGGTGGAATGGGGGTAAGGGGTCTAGCCCGCTCCCAACTCTGCTGATCAGGTTATAGATAGATACAGCAGTGAAGAATCATACAGATTCTTAGAGGAGGTAAGAGTTTGTTGAGGAAATTTATAGAGAGGAAGAGAGAGGGGGTCGGGCCCTTAAGCACACAGTACAAATTGCTGGCAAATTGTGCAGATGTGGTCACATCCACCATGTTGTCCCCTCAGGGTATTGTCAATTCCCAGGAGAAAACCCTATACCAGGAGTGCCTTATTTCCTAGCCAATCCTGTCCAGACTTGTCACTTCCGGAATTTCTCCCATAAAAGCCCTTCTTCTTCCACCCCTCCTCTCTCTTGCTCGCTTTTCATGCATGAAAGGGTTGTTGCTCGTAGAGGGAGGCGGCCATTTTTGCTAGCTCTAAGTGGCCTGGACTGCTGCACTCTCACCCAACTCTGAGGTGCCCTCGTGAATAAAGATTTGTGTTCCCTCTCCGCTCCGATCTCCTCTTTCTCCTCCGAGTTGCAGCCCGACACAAATCACAAGGATCTGAGCAGGATGCTGGTTTGGACCCTGCCTACCCACCTGCAGTGGGGATGCTTCACAAGTGGTAAAGCAGGTATACAGGTGTATCTGTTTCTCTTTCCCTGTCTACCTCCCACTACCTTCTCAATTTCTCTCTATCCTATCTAATAAAAAAAATGGAAAAAAATGGCTGCCAGGAGCAGTGGATTTGTAGTGCAGGCACCAAGCCCCAGTGATAACCATGGAGGCAGGGAGAGAGAGAGAGAGAGAGAGAGAGAGAGAGAGATCTACACCTAAAGACTGAGAGAGATAACTGTGTTGAGTTACCAAGCTCTCCTGTTTTTATAGTGATTCCTGTTGGTGGTTTAATAACTATGAAAATTTAAGTATGTCTATAATCATACTGGTTTCTCAGACCCTCAACCCCTTCCCTATCCCATGATGGTTAACCTTAAGTCACTGTAGCACTGCTTCAATACTTGTGAAACAGCTCCCCACCTCCTGCTGTTAGGGACTAGGGGCTTGAACCTGGGTCTTTGCACATGGTAACATGTGCTCAGCCAAGTGTACCACCACTGGTCCCTCATATGTGAAATCTTTTTTTATTTTTTAAGATCTAGCAAAATGCCTATTTTATTCTAAGTTTCTTTTATTCTTTCTTTTAAATATATTTATTTATAAAAAGGAAACACTGACAAAACTATAGGATAAGAGGGGTACAACTCCACACAATTCCCTCCACCAGAACTCCATATCCCATCCCCTCCCCTGATAGCTTTCCTATTCTTTAACCCTCTGGGAGTATGGACCCAAGGTCATTGTGGGATGCAGAAGGTAGAAGGTCTGGCTTCTGTAATTGCTTCCCCGCTGCCGCTGAACTTGGGCATTGACAGGTGGATCCATACTCCCAAATCTTAACTCCCTGTATGATGTTAACAGGAGACTGGGTTCTCCCCACCTGCAGGGGAAATAAAACTTTCCGGAGCGGTGAAGGGGACTGCAGGCGTCTCTCTGTCTCTTTCCCCTCCTTTTCTCTCCCTCCCCTCTCCATTTTCTCCCTGTCTCTATCCAGTAGGAAATGAATAAACAATTTTTAAAGATTAAAAAAAAGGAGACTGGGGTATAGAGAAGGTCATTAGATTATGTGAATGAGACCTGACCCTCCAGAATTGTGTTAATGACCTTCTAAAGAGAGACCAAATCTATTTTCCTTCCTCCCTCCATTCTCACACCTTCTCTATTTCTCCACCCCCATCTCGTTTTCTGCCATGTAGAAATACAAAAAGACCAAGAATATGTCCACCTTCATATTCTATGACCTCAAAGCAGGGGACAAGGGCATATACCTGTACAATGCCAAGGCATCGTGATGTCTGTTTCTTCTTCCAGACTGTGTGATAAAGGAGTAGGTGAGGACACTATGGGAGTTTGGTCACCAATATTGAATTCCTTATATGTCTTCTTCTTTTTTTTTAATATTTATTTATTTTTTTATTTTCCCTTTTATTGCCCTTGTTGTTTTATTATTGTAGTTATTATTTTTGTTATTGATGCCATTCTTGTTGTATAGGACAGAGAGAAATGGAGAGAGGAGGGGAAGACAGAGAGGGGGAGAAAAAGACAGACACCTGCAGACCTGCTTCACCACCTGTGAAGCGAATCCCCTGCAGGTGGGGAGCCAGGGGCTCGAACTGGGATCCTTGAGCCAGTCAGTGTGCTTAACCCACTGTGCTACTGCCTCACTCCCTTTTATATGTCTTCTGATGTCCTTCCAGTGTTCTTCAGGGCCGTTCACCTGTGGCAGATGGACTCCCTGTCCCTGCCAGCTGTCTCTAGCACAATATAACACCTGTTGTATGGCAAATGTTGACTTTGTCAATGTTCTCTGCCCCTACTTGTGTTGAGGGGGAGGGAACAGCTACCTGGAACCATTCCCCAGTTCCTTCCTATGAGGTTCTAGACTGACTTCTACATGGAAGAATCACAAAGAGGGCCAGTTGCGTTTCAGAGAGAAGGTGAGCATTTATTAGGAGTAAGTAAGGACAGAAAATGAGAAGAAAGTACAAGTCATGTAGGTATGTAGAGAGAGCCAAAACACACACACACACACACACACACACACACACACACACACACACACACACACACACACACACACGAAGGCCCCCAGCTTCCTAGTCTTCCTGGCTTTATATTTCCTTCAGAGGAAGGGTGGCTGGACCCTCAGGGGATGTTCTTCAGCCTTTGTCTCCAGGGGTCACATCTGCCTCCATCTGCATGTTGTGACCTTTGCAGTCAGGTGGGGAGGGAGCTGGGGCAGGATGTGCAGACAGACTGGGCTGTTGGCCTTGCCTCTGGGCCTTCTCCTGGCTGCCTGCAGGGTGCAGGGGAAGGGTGCTGCTTTCTCCAAGCTGCCCTCCAACAATGGGACAGACCACCTCTAGCTGTGCTCTGTCCTTCAAATGTTGTGATTAGGTGAATGAAAATGATTTTTAAAAATTTGTTCTGTCCTCATTATAAGAAATACTGTATTTAAGACATTTATAGTGGGATTTGATACTAATGTTTGGTTGAGGGTTGCAAAGTTGAGAAGCACAAATCATAAAGTTTCTTTTAAAAAAAATTATTATCTTTACTGATTGTATAGAGACAGCCAGAAATTGAGAGGGTAGGGGGAGATAGATATAGAGAGAACAAGAGAGAGAGAGAGAGAGAGAGAGGGGGAGAGGGAGAGGGAGAGGGAGAGGGAGAGAGAGAGAGAGAGAGACCAGCAGCCCTGCTTCACCATTTGTGAAGCTTTCCCCCCTGTAGGTGGGGACTAGGGGCTTGAACCTGGATATTTGCACATTATAATGTGTGTGCTCGATCAGTTGTGCCACTATCCAGCCCCCATAAAATTTCTTTGTTTTTTTTTAAATATTTTTTTAATTATATTTATTTATTTGTTGGATAGAGACAGCCAGAAATTGAGAGGGAAGATGATGACAGAGAGGGAGAGAGACAGAGAGACACCTTCAACACTGTATCACCACTTGTGACACTTTTCCCTCTGCAGGTGGGAACCAGGGGCTTGAACCTGGGTCCTTGTGTGTGGACTCAATCAGGTGTGCCACCACCTGGCCCCTAAAATTTCTTTCTTTTCATTATATTTTACTCTTAGAGATGAGGGATTCATTACTTTTTGAGCTTGAAGTTTATCATTTTCAACTATTCCTTCTAACCATTTTGCTTTAATATGTGTATTGGCACTTCATAGATTTTTTTCTCTTTGCTCTTCCCTGTGAATGAATAAGAGGAGTCCACATTTTCTTGTGAGAAGATGGTAGAAAGACATTTCAGATAAAATACTTCAGGGCACTGTATCCGTAGTGTGTTTTAAGATGATAGAATTGACAGAAACTGATGTGAAATTCATGCACAATATTAATGAAGGTCAAGAATGGTTATAGTGACTTCAAACTGGGAACCAAAAAAGGGGTATGAAACAACAGTTAATCTTATACATCAGTCTTCATTTCAAGGGACAATAGACAGCAGAGATTTAAAATGAGATCATGGGAATGTTACATGCAGATCTGAGGGACAGGGGGCTTAGAACCCTGAACTACAGGTACATAGTCACTGCGTTTTATTTTACCACATGCTTCATCATTGCAGTGGGGAAGAATTTAAAGGTAGCACTGAAAAAAAAGTAAGATAGTGTTAGCGAGCAGAAATCAAACCACCATCCACTGCAAGGAAGCAAAAGATGTTTATTCACGAATTCGAATCCGGGCTGAGTGGTGACTGACGGCAGTCCACCAGCCCAACCCTGAACAAGGCTCAAACCATACAATTTATAGGAATTCAGACTACACTCAGGGAGGGGGAACGTATCACCTTATCAGCCTATATCCAATAATATGCTATAGAAAACGCAAAATCCAATCATTTCAAACTCAGCAAAAGCATGATCCATTCAGAGCAAAGCATGAGCTAGTTATAAACATCACACCATGAACCAGGCCAATAGAACCCGGCCAAAGTGGGGGTCACCACATTCTTTTGCCATCTGCTGGGACCACCCGGCCATCTGTTTGCAATTTTATCCGGCCATCTGCTGTAACTATTCTGTAACAGCATTCCTCAAACCCTATGCAAAGGCCCTGATAAGGCTTGCCAGATGCAGGGTCTTTCAAGCAGCTTGCAAAATAACTGATGGCCTTCACTGTTTAGGTCCTGTTTGTCAAGGGGAAAAGGGCAGGGAATTTTCCATCTTACACTAAGCAGAAAAGCAACTACACTTAAAACTTTAAAACTACTGCATCTAACAGATAGTTCTTAGGACAGCACAAAGGAGGCACCTTTACATGGTGGGAGGAGTTTGAGAAGGTAGCCACACTTGGGAAGTTGTATCCCAATAAGAAACACAGGTGATCTCAATTTACCAATAGGAAGCTAGCCCAGGTGTAACAGGGATTTAAGAGGAAAAGAACACCCATAGACTGGCCGTTTTCTCTCTTCATGGCCCTCATGGGTTTGTCCCCTTGAGCTTGCCTTTTTACCTTAATACTGTTTCTCCATCACGTTTGCTTCATCTCTTCATAATGACAAAAAATTTAGCTCCCTGATCACAGAGTCTCTTGTAATTCTTTTGAAGAAGGTGCTGTGTCTGAACTCTCATGGAAGTGGTGGTCCTGGAGCTTTCCAGGGACATAACAGTCTCTGCACAACAGGAAGATAACTTGAATTGCAAATGTCAGAAACCTGCTTTAGAAGTGTGTGATACAAATACTCTACAGGATAGAATTGTTTTTCCAGTTGTACCACTCTAAATAAATTGCTTACAAAATGCTAATTGACTGTTAAGTCTATAATGGACTAGGTGGAGGAGGCTATTGTGAAGGCCATTTATATGTAAATATCCCCCCTTGAGGGCCACTCTGGGGAAGGCCTAGAAAAATTTCAAATGGAGGTGTTTTAAATTCTTAAATCCCCTACAGAGCTTTCTCAGATTATCTCCCTGACTATCCCACAATTTCCCAAAACCCTCACTGCTTTTGAAAAACTGAGGGGGGTCGGACAGTAGAGCAGTAGGTTAAGCACACATAGCACAAAGTTCAAGGACCGGCTCAAGGATCCCAGTTCGAGTCCCCAGCCTCCCACCTGCAGGGGAGCCGCTTCACAGGTGGTGAAGCAGGTCTGCAGGTGTCTATATTTCTCTCCCCTTCTCTGGGAAAACTCTGTTTTCCAGTTCTTGACTTTTGTTCAGATTCCTGCATTGACAAGAGGATGGGGAGATAGAGAGGGAGAGAAAAGAGACATCTGCAGACCTGCCTCACAACTTGTAAAGCATCGCCTCCCTTGCAAGTGGGTAACCAGAGGCGCTAACCCAGATCCTTGCACCAGTCCTTGTGCTTCCTAATACATGCCCTTAACAGGGTGCATCACTGCCTGGCCCCTTCCAACTCGTTTTTACACTACCTTACTTGGTATTTCTTCTAAATTATCAATAAAAACAATAGTCTAAATCTTCCCCTCACCCTTGTCTTTTACTTCTGACCTTTCTGGGATCTTTCCTCTGTGACCTATCACAGGGTAACATTCCTGCTGCCTCAAAGGAGCTGTGGTAAAACTAAATGAATAAACAAGTAAATATAAGAAATAGGTAGAAAACCCCTGGCCATTGGTTTGAATTAATTTTTTCTTTCTAGAAATTTTAAAGAAGGGGGTACTTAGATATAGTATATGTCAATTGTTTGATGTCATTTTGATTGCTTTATATATCATTGCTAAGGTTATTTGCCCACACTAGGTCCCGAGACATAGCTCTATTATGTCTAACACCTACAAATTTGAGGAATTTGCAGGTTATAGTTTAGATGTATAATATTCCAGTTAAACATGGTGTTGTAAATAGCATCCAATTAAAAAAAATAAGGAGTTGAAGCAAGACATTTATTAATTTGCAAAAGGGCATGCAGCCAACAATGGCATTCAGGCAGCAGTATGCCCGCCCCCCCCCCCCCCCCCCAGCCTTCCCAGTCTTTTGTCTTTATGCCTGATGCAGAACTGTCTCCCCCAACCCTGGGCTGGGCTTCAGCACTCACAGTCTCCCTGTTATCAAAATAAGGGAAAGAATAGAGTCTCACTGGAGGACTAGCAAACACTACACACTACAAGTTAACATTATCTGATCTAAATAATACACAACTAGTGATCACAAGTGGTTATAGATAATGATGTATGCAAAAATATTTTTGTACTAAACAATTCTTCTATTAAATGTTCCTTTGAAGAGAAGACCTAACCATCTCTTACAATAGCATACATTCTTGCACACACACACAAAAGGAACCTACCTTATTTATTTTTTTTTTTATTGTTGTAGTTATTATTGTTGTTGTCGTTGTTGGATAGGACAGAGAGAAATGGAGAGAGGAGGGGAAGACAGAGAGAAGGAGAGAAAGACAGACACCTGCAGACCTGCTTCACCGCCTGTGAAGCGACTCCCCTGCAGGTGGGGAGCCGGGGTTCGAACCGGGATCCTTAGGCCGGTCCTTGTGCTTTGCGCCACCTGCGCTTAACCCGCTGCGCTACAGCCCGACTCCCGGAACCTACCTTATTTTACAAGGAACAAACCCTGTACTCTCACAGTGCACATCTTCATTCGCTCTTTCTCTTTTCTCTCTATTGCCCTTTATCCAGCCTCTTTCTCTTTTTCTTTTCTCCCCCTCTCTCTTTTCTGTTTCGTTATTTTCCTCTTGTGGCTTTACCACTCTGGGCTGACTTTATCTGATGCCAGGAGATAAGAGAAGGGAAGACGAGAAGATATCAAAACACTAAAACATCCTTCAAGGAGGTAGAAGCCAAGTTCAAACTTGGCCCTTCTCAAAGCAAACCAAGCACACTATTTAGGTAAGTTATTCATAATGATCTTTTCTGTCTCACATCAACCTGTCTTTGCACAGTGCCCTCCTCAGGGCTCCCTTGACCTCAGCATTCCTCAGACTATAGATGAGAGGATTCAGCATCGGGTTGAAGAGGCTGTAAAATAGGGAAAGGATCTTCTGCTGCTGCTCAGGGTTGCTGGACTTGGGGGCCATGTACATGACGATGGCACTGCCAAAGAAGAGCCCCACCACGCAGAGGTGAGAGGAGCAGGTGGAGAAGGCCTTCTTGCGGCCCTCCCCTGACTGGATCCTGAGGATGGCCACCAGGATGCGTGTGTAGGACACCAGCACCAGACACAGGGGCCCCACTAAGACCAAGACACAGGCTGCAAAGATGACAACCAGGTTGAGAGTGATGTCAGCACAGGCCAGCTTGAGGACAGAGAGGATTTCACAGAAGAAGTGATTGATGACATGAGGCCCACAGAAGGGCAGCCTCAGGATGAGGACCACATGGACCAGAGCCAGGACTGAACTCAACACCCAGGAAGTAGCAGCCAAACCAGTGCACACCCTCCAGCTCATGATGACGGTGTAACGTAGGGGCTGGCAGATAGCCACGTACCGATCGTAAGACATTGCCACAAGAGTCAGGCACTCTATGTTGGCGAAAGCAAGATACAAGAATGTCTGTGTGAGGCAGGGAACAAAAGAGATGGTTCTCTTCTGGCTCACAAGATTGGCCAGCATCTTAGGGACATTGTTGGAAGCATAGGACATGTCAACCACAGCCAGGTGGGAGAGGAAGAAGTACATGGGGGTGTGTAGTCTAGGGTCCAAGCAGATGAGCCCCAGGATGACCCCATTGCCCAGAAGGGTGAAGGTGTAGAAGACAGAAAACAGTCCAAAGAGGAAAATCTCCAGTGCTGGGCGGACCTGGAATCCCAGCAGGGTGACTTCTGTGATCCAGGAGGTCTGGTTGGTCTCCATGCTCCTGTGTCACCCACACACGAGGCTGGAGCTTTAAAGCTGTAAGGCAATCAGGATATGATTGATTTCCTGAATATTAAGGGTAAGTATTTCACAGTGGACTACTTTTGACTGATTTCCCTATTATTTATCTTTCCATGTATTTTAAAAATCATTAGTCTTTACAGTTAAAGGAGAAAAAGTATTTGTATTTCACTATAGAAGTGAAAAAGATGTGTAGGAATTGAGCGGTAGCACACTGGTTGAGCGCACATAGCACAAAGCACAATCACCTGTGCAAGGATTCTAGTTTGAGCCCTGACTCCCTACACGCTTCATGTGGGGTTGGTCGCTTCACAAGAGGTGAAGCTGGTCTGTGGGTGGCTCTCTGTCTCTTCCTTTCTATCTTCCCCTCCCCTTTCAATTTCTGTCTGTCCTATCAATAAAAATGAAAATAATGTTGGACGGAGTAGTGGGCTCCTAGTGCCAGCACTGATTCCCAAGGATAACACTGGAGGCAAAAATAAATGAATAAATATGAGCATACTATAAAATGTGTTATTTATACTAAAATATATAGTGATATGTAATAACTTAGGTTATAGTGTACTCTATGGGACATTTGCACATTTATTTTCTTTGAGTTTGTCCGTCTTGATTATTAAGATTTAAAAGTGAGATGCTCTTGTAAAACATCGGCTCCATTGGCTCCTTTCATTCTGGCCTTGCTTGCCATCTAATTCCAAGACAGAAAGGTCCTAAGCAGTCTTCTTTCTTACATGATTCTGAAGAACTCACTTACCTTCACGTGTTTTTTTCTCCATTTCTTCCTTTCCCCCTTCTTCCTGTCTTCCTTCCTTCCTTTTTTTTTTTTCTTTTTAAATCACTGAAGCTCGGTGCCTGCACTACGAATCCACTGCTCCTGCAGGCTATTTTTTTCCCGTTTGTTGCCCTTGTTGTTTATTGTTGTTGTTGTTATTGGTATCATTGTTGGATAGGACAGAGAGAAATGGAGAGAGGAGGGGAAGACAGAGAGGGGGAGAGAAAGACAGACACCTGCAGACCTGCTTCACCGCCTGTGAAGCGACTCCCCTGCAGGTGGGGAGTCGGGGTCTCGAACCGGGATCCTTATGCCGGTCCTTGTGCTTTGCACCATGTGCACTTAACCCGCTGTGCTACAGCCTCACCCTCATGGTCTCCTCGTTCTTTTTCTTTCTTTCTTTCTTTCTTTCTTTCTTTCTTTCTTTCTTTCTTTCTTTCTTCTCTCTCTCTCTCTCTCTCTCTCTCTCTCTCCCTTCCTTCCTTCCTTCCTTTCTTTCTTCCTTTCTCTCCTTTCCTTCTTTTTGGCTACCTGTTTGTCTTTCTTTCTCCCTACTTCATCTATTTCTTTATCTTTCTTTGTTAGGTTTCTTTCCTTCCTTCCTTCCTTCCTTTCCCCCTTTCTTTCCTCCTTAGTGTGGAGCCATGTCCTTGAGCATGTATAATTTTAATCACAGGCTTTTTATTTTTCATTTTTAAATTTCACAGTCTCCATTTTATAGCATTGTTACAATTTTGCAATCCCTTTTTTTCAGAAGCTGATCAGTACTCTCTACAAGCGTCTCCCAATCTCTTCTCAGTGTCGATTCCTTATAGTTTTATTCTGAGTTTGGTTTATTTTTTCATCAACATCTGGTGCTAAACTTAGATATAAGGTAAAGAATTCATTGACAACAGTTTTGGAATATACGTAGATATCCTACCATATATTAGTTGAACAAAATATTCACACTAACAATGGCTCCATTAAAAATAACAGCAGTCTCATGACTGTAATTTTTTATGAACCCACTTATCTCTTCACACGTCTTTCTCTCTGTGTCTCTCATCACAGAGAGGTCCCCCTAGCAGGCACCTGAGCATTCCCAGAAGCAGAGAGGGCAGAGCTCACAGCAGAGTAGCTGGCAGTATCACTTGAGAACCATGTGTCCTGGCACAGTACCTGCACGTCTGCTTCACATTTTACCAAGAACCAGGAACCTCTACTTTAAAATTAGGCTGATGTCTAAAATCAGACAGAATTATTAGAAATAATTCAATGTGGGCTGGGTGGTGGCGCACCTGGTTGAGTGCACATGTTACAGTGCTCAGGGACCTAGGTTCGAGCCCCCAGTTCCCACCTGCAGGGGGAAAGATTTGCAAGTGATGAAGCAGGCCTGCAGGTGTCTCTTTGTCTCTCTTCCACTCTATCACTCCCTTCGCTCTATATTTCTGGCTGTCTCTATACAATAAATAAAGATAATGCAAAAAAATTAAAAAATGATAAAAAAGAAATAATTAAATGTGGAAGTTGGGCGCAGCGGGTTAAGCACATGCTGTGTGAAGTGCAAGGACCTGCCAAAGAATCCTGGTTCGAGTCCCCCGGCTCCCCACCTGCAGGGGAGTCACTTCATAGGCAGTGAAGCAGGTCTGCAGGTGTCTATCTTTCTCTCCCCCTCTCTGTCTTTCCCTCCTCTCTCCATTTCTCTCTGTCCTATCCAACAATGATGACATCAATATCAACAACAATAATAACTACAACAATAAAACAAGAGCAACAAAAAAGGAATAAATAAACAAATATTAAAAAGTTAAAAAAAAAGAAATAATTAAATGTGGAGCCCAGTGGTGGTGCATGAGTGCACACACTACAATGCACAAGGACCTGGTTCAAGCTCCTGGTCCCACATGCAGGGAGAAAGCTTCAAAAATGGAGAAGCTGGGCTGCAGGTGTCTCTGTTTCTCTCATTCTCCATCTCCCCAGTCCATTCTCAATTTCTCTCTGTCTCTAACCAAATAAATAAGTAAATAAATAAACAAATACAATATTTTTTACAATATAAAAAGGAGAATTGTTTTCTTCATTTTACTAATTGATTTATTTCTTTTATGTTTCCTACTGCTAAGATTAACACACTTTCAAACTGAAGTTTTGTCTATACAGTGATCACCCTGTTTCATGTTATTTTGGTGTTTAAATAAAAAAATACTTTTATGTCTACTGATGCTTTTATATGTTGAATTCTGAAAGTAATTTTACAAAACAATTTAAAGAGATGAAGAAAATACCTTAAAGTAACAAATACAAATTTAAATCTTAAAAGACAGATATATCTATGTATTCTCCTAAGAAAGAGTTAAGACTGTGTAAGGAGACAGGGGCCCTGTGGAGATGACTGACACAGACCCAAGTCAAGTCCTATAATCACCCTCAAAACGAAAGTCTTGGGGCTGTTAATGGTGGAGTTCCAGGGCAGTACAGATTCTCACAGGATCATCTTGACTCAGAAATTTTACGTAATATAGGTTACCCAGAAGTCAGCCCACAACATAGATCCTGAGTCCAAGAGCATAGGTTCAAATTTCTCTTTAAAAAATTGTTAGTGATCAACAAGATTATAGGATAACAGAGAGAGTTCTGTGTTCCATCCCCTCCACTGGAAGCTTCCTTATGCTTTATCCTTCTGGGAGTATAAACCAAAATTGTTTTCGGGGAGCAGAAGGCAATGGTTCTGGCTTCTGTAATTGCTTCTCCATTGGACCTGGACTTTGGCAGGTGGATCCATACCCCCAGCCTGTTTGTTTCCCTAGTGGGGTAGGGCTCAGGAGAGGTGAGGCTTCAGGACACATTGGTGATGTCATCTGTCAATAGAAGACCTCTTTTCTATAGTAAGCCTTGTAACCTCTCTATTCTTCTATTGTTCAGTAAAATTGATAAATCATCAAGTTCCACATCAGAGGATAATAGAGGGAATTGAGAGATCTCAGAATGAGGAAGTGACCATTACCACTCCTGACCTTTACTGGGGTTTTGGTCACAGACCTTGGAATGAAGGATTAATATTTATAGCTTGATACTTGCAAACAAAATAATAATATATGACTAAATCACAACAACAAAGCCCCATTGCACTATGGGACAAACCACTCTTCCTGCTCTGCAAAATTACCCATTAAAGATCCCCCTTCACCACCTATAAAAATCTTCTGGTCTGTGGGACACAGTAGAGCCCAAACTCATATGCACTGACACAGATCTGAGTCTCTTGTCTGCTGGTCATTCTCAGTTTTCATCCCAATAAGGTATCTCAGAGCCTGTCTCCCTGTAAGTTTTCTACCAGAATTCAATAAAGTCACATCTACAGGACACTTATTAAATGACTAGAGTTGTGTAGTAACATAGTTGAAAATCATCACCAGAGTGTATGCCTGGGTCTCATAATCACAGGGTAACATGTTGGAAAAAAATATTCAACTGCTAAACTCAGGGTCACAAGAGGCTCTGCACTGGCTGCACTTAGATCACCCTGTAAGACAAACTCATGTATCTTCTGGACAAGTGAGAAGTGGGTCCTATTTGTGCAAAGACTGAGAATCTATGAAGGCAGGTTCTAGTAGGGAGGAGAATACATTTCTTACCTCTAGCTGTAAGGTCAAGGAACAGCACAAGGGCCTCGTGTCCCAGAAGTCTTTGTAGCACTACATAGGCGGTCTTCTCTTTCCTTGCATGGGACTCCTCTTCTCTGACACAGTCAGGATAAAGCCATTTCTCATAGACACATGAGGACAATGAAAAGCTGGGGGCTGAGGGTTTGGGGAATTTCAGAGCTTTGTGGCCACTGCTTGGGGATACGTAGAGTCTCTAAACCCCACTCAGCACCTTATTTCTAGAAATAGACTTAGGATCACACAGAGGGGCATTTATTTAGTAACTTCTAGCAAACCCCTTCTCAGAAGTAAGGCACCACTTTTACTGGTACTGGTGTAACCTGTGTTCTTTAATCAACTGTGATATTAAGTAACAAGAAATCTCAAATGGAGGTAAGGTCAACGTTGTTTCTTTTCTCTAAAGGAGTTTCATGGGGACATTGAAGCCCAGATAGAGAGGTTCTATCAAAGAACTTTATCTCAGACTTGCTTCTGTAAATGAGGGCATTTTCTAGTATGATTTGACCCCAACTCCCTCCCTATAGGGATTCAGGGGCAGGGACCTGTTCTCATGCCTGTACTGACATTCTTCCTAGAAGGATAGAAAGAGCTTGGTACTTCTTATTTCCAGGTGAAGTAATGAGTGCACTTCCATGTTTATTCATTTCACTCTTTTCCTGTCCCATTGGGGCTGTTATGTTCATTTGCTGGGGGTTTGCAATTAGATGGTACAAGAATGTCTTTGAGCTCTTCAGTATAATGACTCATTATATAAATTAAGTTCTCTCAATATTTATTTTGACGCCAAAGATAGACTTTCGTCTCTAATTCCTCCTTTATGCTTGTGGAGACTGATTTCTTTGTCTCTTAGGGTAAGAGTCCCATGGACCCTGTTAAGCTATCGTTACAGGGAGATAGTTGTCTCCCAGAGGAGAAATCATTTCTCCGAATAATGCCTACATATTTTTACTTTCTTTCTTTGATGTTTTAATATTTATTTATTTATTCCCTTTTGTTGCCCTGGTTTTTTTATTGTTGTAGTTATTATTGTTCTCGTTGGATAGGGCAGAGAGAAATGGAGAGAGGACAGAGAGAGGAAGAGAAAGATAGACATCTGCAGACCTGCTTCACCGCTTGTGAAGCGACTCTCTGCAGGTAGGGGGAGCCGAAGGCTTGAACTGGGATCCTTATGCCAGTCCTTGCACTTTGCTCCCCCTGCGCTTAACCTACTGTGCTACCGCCCGACTCCATCTTTCTTTGGTTTTTATTATTCATAATTTTTTTTATTGTCACCAGGATGAATGCTGTGGCTCTAAGTCTACATAATCCTGTCCACCAATCCTGTCTGCCATTGACTTCTTTAAAACTATTTATTAATTACTTATTATATTTATAAAGACACAGAGAAATAATAATTAATAATCTGATGATATTCCATTAAGTATATCAAAACTTATTTTAACTTTATTTCATTTGATAAAACAGAGAGAAATTGAGGAGTGACAGAGAGAGAGAGAAACACCTGCAGCCCTGCTTCACCACTTATGAAGCTTCCCCCTGCAGGTAGGGACTGGGGGCTTGAACCTGGGTCCTTGTGCACTGCAGTGTGTGCGCTTAACCAAGTGCACCACCACCCGGCCCCTAAAAACTTCTTTATTGAGTCATCCACCCAAGGTCTTTAGGTTGTCTTCATGTCTGGCAGTCATTAATAATATTGCATCATGGATGGAGCTTGAAGGAATTGTGTTAAGTGAGATAAGCCAGAGAGAGAACGATGAATATGGGATGATCTCACTCAAAGCTAGACGTTGAGAAATAAGAAGAAGGAAACACAAAGCAGAACTTGGACTGGGTTTGGTGTATTGCACAAAAGTAAAGGACTCTGGGAGGGAGAAAGGGGGGTCTTGCAGGTCCTGGTACATAATGGTGGAGGAAGAACGAGGCTGGGGCTGAGAGTGTTTTGCAGAAAACCAAGAAACGTTACACATGTACCAATAACTGTATTTACTGCACACCATTAATCCTCCCTAACAAAATATTTTAAAAAGATAATGCTGGTGAATATAAGAGCAAATATATCTTTTCAAATTAGTGCATTCATACTCTTTGTATAAACATTTAGGCATGGTATTGCCTAACAGTATGGCATTGACATTTTTCTTTTCTTTTATTATTACTTATTTATTCATTTATTTTTTGCCTCAGGCTTATGATTGGGACTCAGTGCCTGCACTAAGAATCCACTGTTCCTGGAGGCCATTTTTTTTCCTTTTGTTGCCCTTATCATTTATCATTGTTGTTATTATTATTGTTGCTGTTATTGCTTTCATTGTTGTTGGATAGGACAGAGAAATCTAGAGAGGAGGGGAAGACAGACCTACTTCACTGCCTGTGAAGTGACTCCCTTACAGGTGGGAAGCCAGGGGCTTGAACCGGGATCCCTCTGCTGGTCCTTGCTCTTCATGTCCTATGCACTTAACCCGCTGCACCACCACCTGGCCCCCTCAATTTTTGTTTTCTTAAGGAATCTCAGTGTCATGTTTTCAGTGATGACTTACGCATCCGGAAATAATTATTGAGCATTCCTTTTGCTCCATGTCCTTTACTGACATCGTTGACTCCAATCTTTGAATATAGACAGTTGTAATTAGTGTGAGCTAGTGTCTCATTTGGTGTTTATTTACATTCCTCTAATCCTAAGGAATTTAAGTATTTTATCACAGCTTATGGGTCATGTATATGTGTTCTTTGGAAAGTGCTTTTTGTTCCTATGTTAAATATACATTTCTTTCTTCTTTCATATCATTAATAATAAGATTCAGATTTACTAGATACTGTGGGCAGATAAACTTAGGTCCAGCTGCTCCACGGGGGAGAGGATAAGTACATTTAAATAAAAAAACTTCTATTTGTCCAATTTGTATCATTTTTTCCCTTTATTGTGGAAAACATGCTATGTTTTATTGATTAAATGTTCTGTAATTTCAAGAAAAGCTAAGCGATTACAGAAAAATACATCTTATTCACCAATCTCCTGACAGAGCTAACATAGTCACTTGACGCTTCTCATTCAAACATATATACTTAGTTCCAGGTGTGGACAATATGGTAACACACCATCAATGAGGAATTTCCATTAAATGAAAGTTCCTTAAAGGAGGATGGCAGGTGCTGGCATGCCCAGAGTTCACGTTACCTTGCATGAGGGACCTGGGTTTAAATCCCAATCTCCACATGCAGGGGGTGGGGAAAGCTTCATGAATGGTTTGACAGTGCTATATATGTCCTTCTTTCTTCCCTGTTCTCCCTTACCCCTTTTAATTTTCTCTCTCTAGCAGAAAAAAAATGGTTGGCAGGGGTAGAATTGCCCTATGGGCAGAAAACCTCAGTGATATCCTTGCTGGCAAATAAATAGATAAATCAAGAGAAAGGAAAGAAAGAGAGAAAGAAAGAAAGAGAGAGAGAGAAAGAAAGAAAGAGAGAGAGAGAATGAAAGGAAGGGAGAAAGAAAGTCAGTTAGAGATGGAGTACTTGCAGGTGACAATTTAAAATAATATATGGATGTGGAAATAGTATAAACATTATCAAAAGGCATTCATAGCTGAGGCTCTGAAGGTCCCAAGTTCAATCCCCCCAACATCACTGCAAATCAGATTTATTCACAAAGTAATAAATCTCTCACGTAAGAGTAAAATACAATGAAAATAAAACATTTATATATAATCTACAACGAAAATAAAACATTTATATATAATATGTGCCTCTCATTGGTCCTTACTATCTCCAATCAAAGAACTACATCATAGTATCAAATCTTGAGGCTGGGGGGGTGCAGGAGATGGCTGAGTGTGCACATTACCAGATGATTGTGGCATTACCATGTGCAAGGACCCAGATTTGAACCTTCACTCCCCACTTGCAGTGAGGACATTCCATGAGTATCCAGGTAGTCTGCAGGTGTCTGTCTTTGTCTTTCCTTCTCTACCTCCCTGTCCCCTCTCAATTTCTCTCTATTCTATCAAATAAAGTAGAAAAAAATGGAAAAAATGGCACTAGGGACTGGTGGATTCATAGTACAGGCGCTGAGCCCTAGTGACAGCATTAGTGGTAATAATAATAATGATGATGATAATAATAATAACAATAACCCCCTAAATAAATTTCTTAAACATATTATTTTCAATCATAAGAATAAATTAAGAATTCTTCTATTTCACCAAATTGCATATATTAAAGGATGATACACTAATGGGGATATTCAGAACACCTGGCAAGAGGGGTATTGCAAGTGTTACCTCCAAGCACTTAATAGGTAGAGTTAGGGACAGCTAAGAGGTACTGGTATCCTATGAGCTACAGGTGAATGAACTTGAATGGCACTGACAGGACATTGGAAGGCCTATCTGGAACTTAGTGCAGTTGGCTTAACTGGCCAAGTGTTCCCTGTACCATCGTCCCCTACACCTTCATCACAGAGAATAGAAGAGAACCAGAGGTCAAGATGTCCTATAGCTGCATGGGTACCTATTCCTTCTATCTGATTCTCTCTCTCTCTTTTTTTAAAATTTTTTTTAATATTTATTTATTTTCCCTTTTGTTGCCCTTGTTGTTTAACATTGCTGTGGTTATTGATGTCATCATTGTTGTTGGCTAGGACAGAGAGAAATGGAGAGAGGAGGGGAAGACAGAGAGGGGGAGAGAAAGATAGACACCTGCAGACCTGCTTCACCGCCTGTGAAGCGACTCCCTTGCCGGTGGGGAGCTGGGGGCTCGAACCGGGATCCTTACGCCAGTCCTTATTCTCAAATCAAAGAACACGGATGTGCACATGAGAGCACAGTAACTAAAGGTTAAGTATAACAGGACAGGGAGAGGGAGCCAAGGGTCTGAGAAACCAGTGTGCCTGTGGGCATAGTTCAGCGGTTCACAGCAACTGACCCCAACCTTGGAACCACTATAAGACTCAGAGAGCTGGCTAACTCAGGAGTTTCTCACTCTTGAGGGCCTGCAGTTCTCCCTCCCCTATACCCACCCCTATTTCTGTACTTGCCTCAATAAACCCTTACCTTATCAGAAACCTGAGGGACTATCATTCCTCACTGCTATATCCCTTATAGCCTGACCAACAGAGTTCCAAGCAGGACCCTTAGACCCCTTTACTCACTTCACCTGCAACAGTGGCAGAAACTCCAAGCCCTCTTGCAGGTGCTTCAAAATGCAGCAGAACCCAGAAGTTCGTGGCATGCATAAAGGCCTTCAAATCTCACAGTGAGATTCTGTATATTGGCAGATTTAAGGAGAAAAGACAGGGAGAAAGAAAGAGAAAAAAAGGAAGAAAGAATATCTGTCAGTGTTACTTTCTTTTTAAATTTTTAAAATATTTTTTTCATAAAAGATATAGATAGGAGAGCAAGACACCAGCACACTACAGAGCACTCTTATGTGAGAAAGTTATTACTTTGTGAATTTGAAGTTTACGTTCAAGGATTCTTTCTAATCCTTTCACTGTAATAAGAACACTTGCTATCCCAGTTCATGGGATTCATCCGTATTTTATTTGCTCATCACTATATTTCTGTGTAAAATCTTGTTTGGAGTAAGGCATGCCTAAGTCTTCCGAAAAGATGGAGGAATGTTATTTCAGATCAAATATTTCAGAGAATTTACCTATGTGGTGGTTTAAGATCATAGCATTGATAGCAACTGAAATGAAGTTCATTCATAATTTTATGAAATGAAAAAGATCACTGGGAACAGTAGAGCTGTGTAGGCACTGGGCAACAACATTAACGTGGTGGATAAAAAGTGGAAGCATCTGGTCCTTAATGTGTGTGTGTGTGTGTGTGTGTGTGTGTGTGTGTGTGTGTGTGTGTGTGTGTGTGTTTCTTAACCAGATTTTGATGAAGGGAATAACTGATTTTGGAAAAAAAAGACATCAAGTGTCAGGTCTTTAATTTTATGTTTATTGCTTTAGTATCATAACTAAACATTTGCCTTTCCATGAGTTTGGTCTATATGCCTACATTTTGACAATTTATTTTAATGAGAGATAAACAGAGAAAAAGACACACATACACACACCAGAGCAGTGCTCAGTTCTGGCTTAAGGTAGTGCAGGTAATTGAACCTGGGATGTCAGAGCCTCAGGTATGCAAGTCTTCAGCATAACTATTATATAACTATTATGCTGTCTTCCCTCTCTATATATCTATTTTATTTCTAATATCTCTGTAGTATATATATATATATCCATTGAAACATGGTATTTACTTTGCACAAGCCAAAAAAGCGACCTATTATGCTTGGCAGGGAACTACCTTACACTCTTATAAGTACAAGATCTCCCTCTCTCTCTCTCTCTCTCTCTCTCTCTCCCCCTCTCCTCTCTCTTTCTCTCCTCTCTCTTTCTCTTCTCTCTCTCTCAGTCTCTCCCTTTCTTTTTCTTGGTGTGTTTATTTTCTGTGGTTTCGCCACTCAAGATAGATTTATCTCAGGTAATAAGAGAGAAATGAAGACAGAGAGATGGAGAGGGGAGAAGGAAATATATCCTAACACCACAGGTTCTTGCAGTTGGGTGGAAGCCAGGCCCAAATATAGGTCCCTCTCCTGGCAAAGCAGACATACTCTCCTGGCAAGCTACCAAATGATGATATTTCCACATTCACATCGGCCTGTCTTTGCACAGTGCCCTCCTCAGGGCTCCCTTGACCTCAGCATTCCTCAGACTATAGATGAGAGGATTCAGCATCGGGTTGAAGAGGCTGTAAAATAGGGAAAGGATCTTCTGCTGCTGCTCAGGGTTGCTGGACTTGGGGACCATGTACATGATGATGGCACTGCCAAAGAAGAGCCCCACCACGCAGAGGTGAGAGGAGCAGGTGGAGAAGGCCTTCTTGCGGCCCTCCCCTGACTGGATCCTGAGGATGGCCACCAGGATGCGTGTGTAGGACACCAGCACCAGACACAGGGGTCCCACTAAGATGAAGACACAGGCTCCGAAGATGACAACTTGGTTGAGTGTTGTGTCAGCACAGGCCAGCTTGAGGACAGAGAGGATTTCACAGAAGAAGTGATTGATGACATGAGGCCCACAGAAGGGCAGCCTCAGGATGAGGACCACGTGAACCAGAGCCAGGAGGAAGCTGAACACCCAGGAAGCAGCAGCCAAACCAGTGCACACCCTCCAGCTCACGATGACGGTGTAACGTAGGGGCTGGCAGATGGCCACATACCGATCATAGGACATCACCACTAGGATCAGGCACTCTATGTGAGCAAAAGCAAGGTACAAGAATGTCTGCATGATGCAGGGAACCTTCAGGATGGTTCTCTTCTGGCTCACAAGATTGGCCAGCATCTTAGGGACATTGTTGGAAGCATAGGACATGTCAACCACAGCCAGGTGGGAGAGGAAGAAGTACATGGGGGTGTGTAGTCTAGGGTCCAAGCAGATGAGCCCCAGGATGACCCCATTGCCCAGAAGGGTGAAGGTGTAGAAGACAGAAAACAGTCCAAAGAGGAAAATCTCCAGTGCTGGGTGGACCTGGAATCCCAGCAGGGTGACTTCTGTGATCCAGGAGGTCTGGTTGGTCTCCATGCTCCTGTGCCAGGACCAGTGAGCCCACATGTGGAGCAGACAGTCAGAGCTGCAGGGTAATCAGGACATAAATGATTCAGTGAATTCTGCAGATGAGCATTTAAAAATCCAGTAGTTTTGGGAGTCGGGCTATAGCGCAGAGGATTAAGCGCAGGTGGCACAAAGCGCAAGGACCAGCTTAAGGATCCCGGTTCGAGTCCCGGCTCTCCACCTGCAGGGGAATCGCTTCACAGGCAGTGAAGCAGGTCTGCAGGTGTCTGTCTTTCTCTCCCCCTCTCTGTCTTCCCCTTCTCTCTCCATTTCTCTCTGTCCTATCCAACAATGATGACATCAATAACAATAATAACTACAACAATAAAACAACAAAGGCAACAAAAGGGAATAAATAAATAAATAAATATATTTTTAAAAATCCAGTAGTTTTTATTGATCATCCTAGTATTTGTCTTTAGACATGTTATAAAAACAATTTTGGTCTTCACTTTTAAAGGAGAAAATTCCTTTTATTTCAATATTAGTGAATAGATTGCATACTGTGTATGTTTTATTATTTATAGTAAAATATGTTTATACTGGTGCATAATGACTTTTTTTTCCTTCCATGGTTATTGCTGGGGGTTGGTGCCTGCAGTACAAATCCACTGCTCCTGGAGACCATTTTCTCCCTCAGTTTTTGTTGTTGTTGTTATTGCTGTTGTTGTTGGACAGAATAGAGAGAAACTGAGAGAGAAGGGGAAGACAAAGAGGAGGAGAAAAAGATAGACACCTGCAGACCTGCTTCACTGCTTGTGAAGCAGCCCCACCCCCTGCAGGTGGGGAGCCTGGGGCTCTAACTGGGTTCTTTGAATTGGTCCTTGAGCTTTGTGCTTTGTGCGCTTAACCCGCCATGCTACCACCTGGCCTCCTTTAATGGCTTAGGTTTTATTTTATTTTATTTTATTTTTTTTGTGAGTGTGCCAAAAATGAAAAGACTGATTTCTATGGGTATTTATTTATTGACTTTATTTTATAGTTTATTTTCAGAGTACCTGCTCGATGTCTGCACTATGAATCCACTGCTCTTGGATACCATTTTTCCCTTTTTTATTTCTGCTGGATAGACACAGATAAACTGAGAGAGGAGGGTGAGATAGAGAGGGGTGAGGAAGATAGACCTGTTTCACCACTTGTGAAGTTACCTGCCTGCAGATGGGGAGCCGAGAGCTCAAGCTGGGATCCTTGCCTGGGCCCTTGCGCTTAGTACTATGTGCACTTAACCCAGTGTGCCACCTCCCGGACCCTGGTAGTTATTTATTTTTGAATCTTATTATTCGTATTTCGGGTACATGACAATTACAAGTACAGTTTAGTATAAAGTCCGATAATGACCTAGATCTGTGTTTCTGCCCAAGTGTGATGACTCAGCTTTTAATATACTCTAGCTTATAGGATACTCACATGCACATTTATCTTGCAATTGAATTCACATATTCTGCCTTCTCTTCAGTTGGCGAGTTTTTTTGCCTTCAGAGTTATTGCTGGGGCTCAGTGCCTGCATTATGAATCCACTGCTCCTGGAGGCTATTTTTCCCACTTTGTTGCCCTTGTTGTGGTTACTATTATTGCTATTGTTGTTATAGCTGTTGTCGTTGTTGGATAGTATAGAGAGAAATTGAGAGAGAAGGGGAAGACAAAGAGGAGGAGAGAAAGATAGACACCTGCAGACCTGCTTCACCGCTTGGGAAGCGACCCCCCTGCATGTGGGGAGCTGGGGGCTTGAACCAGGTTCTTCACACTAGTCCTTGTGCTTTGCACCATGTGTGCTTAACCTGCTGCGCTGCTGCCCAGCCCCCAGTGAGTCTTGATGATTAAAGTAGTTAAAAAGAGATGTGCTTAGCAAAACACCTGCAACATAGGTCTTTTCATCTTTTTTTTTTTTTTTTTGCAGGGGGGGATCTTATTCCAAGATATAAAGGTACAAGGCTGTCTTCTTCCTGATTCAAGTACACTTTTCAATTTCCCTTTCATTCTTCCCTCCCTCCATTCCTTCTTTCCCATCTCTCTTCCTTTATTTCTTCCATTTTCTCTTTCTTTCCTCTCCCTTTCTTCCTCTCTTCATTCATTTTAAAACATTTTTTTCCAAACTTTATTTATGTTACCTGATAGCACAGAGAGAAATTGAGACTGGGGGAGATAAAGAAGGAGAGAAAGGCAGAAAGATACCTGAAGATCTGCTTCACCGCTTGTGAAGCTTTCCTCCTGCAGGTGGGAACCAGGGGCTTGAACCTGAATCCTTGTACATGGTGGTAATACATGCACTAACCAGGTGTGACACCACCCACCCTTCTTTCCTTCCTTCCTTCCTTCCTTCCTTCCTTCCTTCCTTCTTTCTTTCCTTCCTTCCTTCCTTCTTTCCTTCCTTCCTTCCTTCTTTCCTTCCTTCCTTCCTTCTTTCTTTCCTTCCTTCCTTCCTTCCTTCCTTCCTTCCTTCTTTCATTCCTTCCTTCCTTCCTTCTTTCCTTCCTTCCTTCCTTCCTTCCTTCTTTCCTTCCTTCTTTCCTTCCTTCCTTCCTTCCTTCCTTCCTTCCTTCCTTCCTTCCTTCCTTTCTTCCTTCTTTCCTTTTTTCTCCTTTCTTCTCTTTCTTCCTCCCTTCCTTCCTCTCTTTCTTTCTTTCTGCCATGACAAAATGGTTGGCAGCGTCCCCTGAGAACCATGTAACCTGGTGCTATCTCTTTACATCTGCTTCATAATTTATCAAAAACCAAAACACTGTTTTTTAAAGAGAAAGAGAGATGTATTTAAAAGGTAGAAGAGGTGATGGGAGAGAGAGAGAGAGACTTGCAGCGCTCTTTCAATGTTTGTAAAGCTTCCGAACTGCAGGTGCAAGTTCAAGACCCAGGAGCTTGAACTTTGGTCCTTGTGTACTACCAGGTGCTCCACTGCCTGGCCCATCTTTTCTTTTCTTTCTTTCTTTCTTTTTTTCTTTCTTTCTTTCTTTCTTTCTTTCTTTCTTTCTTTCTTTCTTTCTTTCATCAGATTTATTGCTGGGGCTTCATGCCTGCACCAATCCACTATCATTTCTGGCAGCCAAATTTCCTTTTATTTCTTTGATAAGACAGAGAGAGCTCTGAGACGGGAAGGGAGAGAGAGAGTGGGAGGGAGAGAGGAGTGACAACTGCAACACTGCTTCACAACTCAAAAAGCTTTTCCTCTGCAACTGAGTACTAAGTCCTTGACCCCTGTCCTTGTGCATGGCCATGTGTGCTCTCATCCAGGTGCTTTGTCACTGATCCTTCAGAACTATCTTTATTTTAAAATAAGACTAAAGTTTCAAATCTGAAAGCAGCATTAGAAGATAATGTAAATTATTCTTTTAAAATATTTTATTTGAGAGAAAGAGAAATAGAGAGAGTGAGACACACACACACACACACACACAGAGAGAGAGAGAGAGAGAGAGAGAGAGAGAACAGAAAGACCAAAGCACTGCTTAGCTCTACCTTATGCTGGTGCTGGGGATTAAACTTGGGACTCTGAGACCTCATGAATATCTTTGCCATACCACTATGCTGCCTCTCCAGCCCTAAATTTATCTTTTAGTAAAAACTTAAGTGGGTTGGGTGGTAGCACATGGCACCAAGTGCAAGGAACAGCTTAAGGATCCTGGTTGGAGCTCCTGGCTCCCCACCTGCAGGGGGTCACTTCACAAGTGGTGAAGCAGGTCTGCAGGTGTCTATCTTTCTCTCCCTCTCTGTCTTCCCGTCCTCGCTCGATTTCTTTCTATCCTATCCAACAATGACAGCAAGATCAATAACAACAACAACAACAACAATGATAAACAACAAGGGCAACAAAAGGGAAGAAATGGTCTCCAGGAGCCGTGGATTTGTAGTGCAGGCATTGAGCCCCAGCAGTAACCCTGGAGAAAAAAAAAAAACAACCTTAAGATTCTCAAGTTTATCTTTGAATTTTAGTATTGTAGCAGCTACTATTTTCTACTTAACATAAGGAACGATTTTAATGTATTAAAATATTGTACATGTATCTATTTTTTTACTGAGAAATACCCAGGCTTGTTTCAGACTATGCACTCATGACTGGTGATTGAACCAAGGTTCTCAAAGCCTCAGGCACAAAAATCTTTTGCACAACCATTATGCTGTCTTCCTCAGCCCTTTACATACCTTTAAAATTACAACAATGTAATATCTTAATATATTTAATTTTTTAGAAAAGATATATTTATATATTTTATGAGAGAAAGGAAGAGATAAGAGTAATGCTCATATTGAACCCAGGCCTTTTAGGGCCTCAGACAACTCCTGTTTTATACTGTTGACCCATCTTCCAAATCCTTTTCATTTATCATTCTTGAAACACATTTTTAAAATTTCTTTTATGTTAACTACCTGTAAGATTACAAACTGATGTTTTAGCTGTATTGTGATCATCTTGTTTTGTGTTTTTCTGGTGTTTAAATGAAACATTTTACTCTCATGTCCACTGATGTTTGTCTATATTGATTTCTGAAATTCAGTTCAAAAGACAATTTGAAGAGATGGAAAATACCTTAGTGTAATAGATACATATTTCAGTCTTGAAGGGCAATTCAAAAGACAGACATTGCCATGTATTCTTGTGAGAAACAGAGAAACACCATGGAAGGAGACTGGGACCCTATGTTGGCTGTCAACAAACTCAGGTGAGAGTCTGGATGGACTGTAAGTACAGAGGTACAAGGCAGTACATCCCCCTATGTTTGTGCTAACTCAGAAATTACAAGTAACATAGATGACAAAAAAGTAAGCGCAAAAACCTGAATTCTGAGTCCAAGCTTGGGTTCAAATATATATATTAATGTTTTATTTCATTTTATTAAGAGAGACACAAAGTAAAAGATACACACACAGGGAGAGACAGAACAGGCACTACTCAGTCCTGGCTTACGATGGTGCCGGGAACTGAACCTCGGACCTCAGAGGCTTAAGCATGAAAGCCTTTTGCATAACTATTACACTGTCTCTCCAGCCCCAAATTTCTCTTTTCTGAAGATAAGTTTTCTGACAGCTCTACTACTTTCTTATTCCACAAAATTGGCAAAATATTACACTCCAAGGGACTGGGTGGTGGTGGATCTGGCTGAATACACATGTTATAAGGCACAAGGACCAGGATTTAAGCCCCTGGTCCCTACCTGCAAGGAGAAAGCTTTATAAGTGGTGAAGTAGGGCTGCAAGTACCTCTCTGTCTTTACCTCTCTCTATCTCCCCCCATTTTACCAATTTCTGCAGTCTCTATGCAATCAATAAATAAAGGTAATACAAAAAGGGACCAGGCAATGGTGCACCTGGTTAAGCACACACACACTACAGTGTGTAAGGATCCAGGTATAAGCTCCTGGTCCCCACCTGCAGGGGGAAAACTTAACAAGAGATGAAGCAGGGATACAGGTGTCCCTCTGTCTCTTTTCCTCTCTATTTCCCCTCTCTTTTCAATTTCTTTCTGTCTCTATCCAATAATAAACAAATATTAAAAATTATTTCTTTAAATTAAAGATAATAAAAAAATTAAAAACAAAACATTCCAATCCACATCCAAAGACAGGAGATGGGGTTAAATAGCATCACATCAATAGGACATTTACCAAGGGACAATAATATAATTAAGGATTTGAAGACCATCATTATATCTAGATTTCTTAATCACAGGGTAACATGTTAGAAAAAAATATTCAACCGCTAAACTTAGGGTCACAACGAGGCTCTACACAGGCTGCACTTAGATCACCCTGTAAGACAAACTCATGTATCTTCTGGACAAGTGAAAAGTGGATTCTATTTGTGCAAAGACTGAGAATCTGTGAAGGCAGGTTCTAGTAGGGAGGAGAATACATTTCTTACCTCTAGCTGTAAGGTCAAGGAACAGCACAAGGGCCTCGTGTCCCAGAAGTCTTTGTAGCACTACATAGGCGGTCTTCTCTTTCCTTGCATGAGACTCCTCTTCTCTGACACAGTCAGGACAAAGCCATTTCTCATAGACACATGAGGACAATGAAAAGCTGAGGGCTGAGGGTTTGGGGAGTTTCAGAGCCTTTTGACCACTGCTTGGGGATATATAGAGTCTCTAAAGCCCACTCAGCACCTGATTTCTAGAAAGAGACTTAGGATCATACAAAAAGACATCATTTCACTCCTAGCTAGAAGCAGAAAGTCATTTCTTATTCTATCCTTCCCCATCCCCACCTGCAATGCCCTTCTAAAAACTAAAGGACTACTTTTACAGGTGCTGGTGTAACCTGTGTTCTTTCTTCAAATGGTGTATTTGTTAACAAGAAATCTCACAAAGAGGTAAGGTTGAGCTTGGTCCTCCTCTCTAAAGGAGTCTCAGAGGGCACTGAATCCTGGATAGAGAACTTCCATCAAAATACTTCACCATAGACTTGTTTCTGTAAATGAAGACTTTTCCTGTTATCACTTGACCAAAATCCTTTCCTGCAGACACAAGTAATGATTCAAGGACAAGTTGTTCTCATACCTCTATTGACATTCTCCCTAGAGAGCTAGAGCTTGGTACTCCTTATTTTCAGGTGAACTAATGAGTGCATTCCATGTTTATTCACTCTTCTCTTTTTTTATCCCATGAGAATTTTATGTATATTTGCTTGGGATTTGTGAATGCTTGTATTTGTTTGCAATTAAATGACACAAGAATATCTCTGGTGCACTAAACAAAATCAAAGTACATGATATAGATTAAGTTCTCTCAATATTTATTTTAACATCTAAGGTTGACTTTACACTCTGATTCCTCGTTTATGATTGTGTAGGCTGTGATTTCTTGGTATCTTAGAGTAGGGGTTTCATTGATCCTGTTATTATTTCAGATATAGTTATCTTCAGAGGAGAAAATGTTTTTGTCAAGTAGTTACTACATATTTCTTTTCTTTTCTTTCTTTTTTTTTTTTTGCCTGGAGGTGGTACAATCAGTAAAGTGTTGGATTCTCAAGCAGAAGGTCCTGACTTGGCCCCTGGCATCACATGAAACACAGAGATGCTCTGGCACTTTCATGCTGGATGTAAATATTTATTAATAAGTAACAAACAGCATTAATAAGTACAGAGTAAATAATCATTTAAGATGTGTGTCTTTATTTATTACAATGAGAGAGGGAAAGAACCAGAGCATTTTTTTTTAGCCTAGGAGACTGCAAGGATCATAGTTGGGTCCTCATGCACCAAGTCTAGAGTTGCATCAAGTGTAGAGTTGGGATCTTCTGGGTCTCTGTCAGTTTACTTACAGGTGTTTTGTTCTTTGTTGTTGAGTTGTATGGGTAGTGTCTGTATTTTGTGACAGTTATAGTCAACTGGCTGGTCCACTATGTAGCCCCTTGTTTATATATTTTGTCTATTTCTTTTCACTTCTGATTTTCTTGCAGTTAGTGTAGTCTTCAAAAGCATCTCTACAATTGAGTGCAGGAGTATGTCATCTATGTCTTCTGTGTATTTATGGTTTCAGGTCTTATTGTGCAGTCTTCAGTCCAGTTTTAAATTTTCATCTATACTGTTAAATGATATATGCATCTGTTCACCCACACAAAAATATTATGCTGCAGTTTTCTCTTTCATCATTTCTAAAGATTGATATCAATATATCAAATGGTAAGAGTGCCTGCTTGCCATCGCAAAAGAGAAAGAATGAGAGATAGAGGTGGACAAACAATGGAAGTGAAAACTTCACTTACTGAGTGAAACTTAAGAAACAAGCACAGAAAGGGTAAACACAAAGTGATTCTTGGCCTGAGTGTGGAGCAAAGCACCAAAACAAAAGACTCTGGGGAAGGATAGGACAGGAGGGGTTGGAGAGGGTGCTGGGATCCTGGGTGCAAGGAACCTCAGTTCAGCATGGGAGTGTTCTTCAGACATCTATCATGGGGAGATGAGAAATTCTATCTATTTGTCAATAGCTGTACTATAAACCAGTGACCAACCCCAATGAAATCATAGAAAGAGGGAGGGAGTGAGGGAGGGAGAGAGAGAGAGACAGAGAGAGAGGGAATTTACTATTATATATTATTCTGAGTCAAAATATATAATGTAGCATTTATTAAATAAAACAGAACAAAATGATACTCAGGACATGGTAAACCCTCCTCATACTAATCTCTTCTTTGCCAAGAATCTCCTCAGGGCTCCCTTGACCTCTGCATTCCTCAGGCTATAGATAAGAGGGTTCAGCATAGGGTTGAAGAGGCTGTAAAATAGGGATAGGACTTTCTGTTGTTCTTCAGGATGGTGAGATTTGGGGGTCATATACATGACAACACCATTGCCAAAATAGAGCCCCACCACGCAGAGGTGGGAGGAGCAGGTGGAGAAGGCCTTCTTGCGTCCCTCCCCTGACTGGATCCTGAGGATGGCCACCAGGATGCGAGCATAGGAGGACAATACCAAGCACAGGGGCCCTCCTAGTATAAAGACACATGCCGCAAAAAGGACGAGCTGGTTGAGTGTTGTGTCAGCACAGGCCAGCTTAAGGACAGAGAGGATTTCACAGAAGAAGTGGTTGATTTCATGAGGGCCACAGAAGGGTAGTCTCAGGATGAGGAATAAATGGACCAGATCCAAGAGGAAGCTGAACACCCAGGAAGTGGCAGCTAGGATTGTGCACACTCTCCAGTTCATGATGACGGTGTAATGCAGAGGGTGGCAGATGGCCACGTACCGATCATAGGACATCACCACTAGTATCAGGCACTCTGTGGCAGCAAAGGCCACATACAGAAATGTTTGCATGAGGCAGGGAACAAAGGAGATGGTTTTCTTCTGACTCACAAGATTGGACAACATCTTGGGGACGTTGTTGGAAGCATAGGACATGTCAATGATAGCCAGGTGGGAGAGGAAGAAGTACATGGGGGTGTGTAGTCTAGAATCCAAGCAGATGAGCCCCAGGATGACCCCATTTCCCAGAAGAGTGAGGCTGAAAAAGACAGAAAACAGTCCAAAGAGGAAAATCTCCAGTGCTGGGTTGACCTGGAATCCCAGCAGGGTGACTTCTGTGATCCAGGAGGTCTGGTTGGTCTCCATGCTCCTGTGCAAGGAGCAGTGAGCCCACATGTGGAGCAGGAAGTCAGAGCTGCAGGATAATCAGGGAATACATTATTTACTGGATGCTATGGATGGGTATTTAGATAGACAACTCACAGCCTTTTTAAATGTATTTATTGTTGCATCTGAGTAACATAGACCAAGAGAACTAGAGGATGAGTCTGCATTTAGTAGTGTTAAAAATTAAATACAAGACATTAAGCTTTGAAGTATAGTGCCCCACTGGTGCACCAGCTTTACAGCCACAATGATTGATTGACCAATTGATTGATCAATTGACACCAGGTTTATCACTGGTATTTGATACTTAAATGATGATTCATGGTGGCCATTTTTCCCTTTCTATTTTTTTCTTTCTTAGAGAGATAGAGAAATGGAGAAAGAAAAGGGGAGAGTGAGAGGGGGGGGGAAGGAGAGAGAGAGAGAGAGGGAGGAGAGAATTAGAGAGAAAGAGAGGCACCTGAGTCACTGCTCCACTATTTGAGAAACTTCACCGTTGTTTATCGGGACAAGGGGCCTTGTTGGACTTTTCATGGGGGGGCCCACTTCCCAGGCATAAACTCTTGGCTTACTCGCTCTGTTGTGCACCAGTTGTGGGGGCCCAGAAGAAATGTTCCGGGGTAGTAGGAGTGAGCCAATTGGATCTTACGTTTTGTTTGTAGCTAAAGACGCAACAAGAGACCACTAGGGGAATGTTTCATGCACAATCTGTTTATTGAACAACAAAGTAGGGATTATAAGGGGTTGGAAGTAGGGTTTATAAGTAGTGTTTATAAGGGGAGGAAGTAAGTTACCCATTCCATATATGGTTTGGGAGAAGAGGGACAAAGAGAAGTAGGGGATTGGGAAAAGGTCAGAGCATTCCTAGTAAATGTTGAACAAGGGGTTTAGTTGATCAAAGGAACAAAGAAAGTAGGGTTATCAATAACCAGCAGACAGAGAGGAGCCTTAAGTAGATCATGTAAGATTAAAAGGACTGGAGGGGGTGGAGGAGTAAGGAGAATGTCCCTGGTTATAATTTGACAGAGGAGAACAATGTGATCAGAGAAGATGGACTTTTATTAATCTCTGAGTAAACGAACCAACTGGTTTGGGAATAAGGAAATGGGCTGCATGCAGAGTCTTTTGTGAGGCAGAGAGACTGACAGAAGGAACTTTTTCCTGATGGTTGTTTTCTTCCACACTCGATCTCAAGTAGAGAGAGACTGACAGAAAGGTCATGCCATCCAGGCTCCCACTTTTCAATAGGAGGTCCCACACCATGCTCAACCATGCCTCACAATTTCCCTACAGGGCCTGAGCCAGGTTCCTTGTGTAAAGTAATGTGCATGATCTGCTGGGTGTTCCTGTTCCCTCAGAGTTTAATTTTGATGTGTCATAAAATTCATTCAAGGAATTCATACAAATAAAAAAAATGTCACCGGCTCAAATTAAGCAATAGTAAAAAGAAAGATCATACTTATATTCTGTATAATATATCATATCATATATTTCTGTAGTTTTTTCCATTACTAGAACTTCACCAATCTGTATGCCCTTTTTTTACTAATAGAGAGATAGAGAGAGGGAGAAATAGAGGCAGAAAAGAAAGGACAACACAATACAGTGCAGAAGACTTTTTCATCATGGCAGTGATGGGTTTTTGTTTTTGTTTTTTGTCTCGGGGTGGGGGGTTGCTATCCCTGAGGCTTGGTACCTGCACTACAAATCCGTTGCTCTTGGTGGACACATTTTTATATTTTATTGGATAGGTCTGAGAGAAATAGAGAAGAGAGGGGGGACATAGATGGGGAGAATGAAAGCTAGACCCCTGCAGACCTTCTTTGCTGCTTATGAATCTCTCCATCCTACCCACCCCCCCCCCCCACACACACACACAGGTGGGAAAAGTCAATCTCAAATTTGGGCCAAGCACATGGTAAATCAGCCACTGTCCAAGATGGGCTGTCTTGCTAACTCAACCACATGCATTAATATCCAAAACTCTTTATCATGTGTTGTGGATCATAGGTTACACATCTGTGTAATGTATCAATTGTGTCAGAACATTGAAGTGTTCTGGTTCTCCTCTGAAGGTATGTATCTGGATTGTTAAAGTGGTTTGAAGGGCGATGACACTGTCAAAGTGCTTGCAGTAAGAGGTAAGTTTTGGGACCTAGTGGAGGTTGTACTGTTATGTGGAAAACTGAGAAATGTGATGCATGTACAAACTATTGTATTCACTGTCAGCTGTAAAACATGAATCCCCCCAATAACGAAATTAAGAAAAAAAAGAAAAAGAAAAGCTACTTTGTTTCTTAGGCATGCTGGCCTTCTTTGTCCCATGATAAAACATGAGTCAGCAGTGTTCTCTGTTCCTATATGTTTCGTCCTTACCTTCTTACTTATTTCTTACGTGATTTTCTACACATTGATCTCCATCAAAAATCCTGTCTATATAGCTTCTTAATTTGGTATTGACTTTAAAACTTTATAATCTTTGATAGAATGGATATAAAGTGTCAGTCTTGCAAGAGAGACAGCCTGAGAGTATGGCTCGAACTGCCAACACCCATGTTCAGTGGGGAAGCAATTACAGAAGCCAGACCTCCCACCTTCTGCATCCCACAATGATCCTGGGTCCATGCTCCCAGAGGGATAAAGAACAGGAAAGCTATCAGGGGAGGGGAGAGGATACAGAGCTCTGGTGGTCAGAATTGTACCCCTCTTGTCCTATGCTATGGTACTGTCAGTGTTTCCATTTTATAAATAAATACATTAAAATAAAAATAAAAAATAAAAGAAAGTGTTAGACTTGCGTACATGAAGTCCCAGGATTGGTCTTTGGCACTGCCTGTGTCTGCATGACATCTCATTTTTCTTTTCTTTCTTTTTTAATTTATAAAATGGAAACACTGACAAGACCATACTATGCGAGGGCTACAACTCCATACAATTCCTGCCACCAGAGCTCCGTATCCCGTCCCCTCCCCTGATAGCTTTCCTATTCTTTATCCCTCTGGGAGCATGGACCCAGGGTCATTGTGGGATGCAGAAGGTGGAAGATCTGGCTTCTGTAATTGCTTCTGTTTCTATCCAATAAATGAATAAAAGGTAATAAAAACCTTAGAGAGAGAGAAAGAGAAAGATAGGTATCTGCAGACTTGCTTCACTGCACATGAAGTTTTCCCCTGGCAGGTGAGGAGCAGGGCTCTAACCTGGGTCCTTGCACACGCCAGTGTGTGTGTTCAACCAGATGCATCACTGTCCAGCCCCTAAACATCACTTCTTGAATAAAGCTTAATGGAACACTTATGGCTATAAATAAACTTGTAGCTTTAAAGATAGCTTTAAAGTTTCTTGGACCAGGCAATAGCGCAGCCAGTTAAGTGCACATGGTGCAAAGCACAAGGACCAGCTCAAGGATCCCAGTTGGAGCCTCTGGTTCCCCATCTGCAGGAGGCTGCTTCACAAGCGGTGAAGCAGGTCTGCAGGTGTCTGTCTTTCTCTTCCCCTCTCTATCTTCCCTTCCTGTCTTGATTTTTCTCTGCCCTATCTAATAACAACAGAAAATGGGGGAAAATGGCCTCTGGGAGCAGTGGATTTGTACTGCAGGCACCAAGCCCCAGTGATAACCCTGGGGCAAACAAACAAACAAAAAAAAAAGGGAGTCAGGCTGTAGCACAGGGGTTAAGCGCAGGTGGCGCAAAGCGAAAGGACCGAGTAAGGATCCCGGTTTGAGCCCAGGCTCCCCACCTGCAGAAGAGTCACTTCACAGGCAGTGAAGCAGGTCTGCAGGTGTCTATCTTTCAATCCCCTTCTCTGTCTTCCCCTCCTCTCTCCATTTCTCTCTGTCTTATCCAACAACAATGACAACAATAATAATAACCACAACAATAAAACAAGGGCAACAAAAGGGAATAAATAAATAAATATTTTTAAAAAAAAGAAAAAGAAAAAAGAATGAAAGATTATTTCTCTTCATGCCACTATTTATAGGCAAATAAGAATCAACTAAATTCCAATGAAGAAAAGTAAATAAATTGAGATACAAAGAAAAAAGTTGATAATTTAAATAAAAATATTATTTGTAATAATAAATAAAATAAAGATAAAATAAATAAAGATGAAATGTCCACTATATTAAATAAAATGTTAGTTAAATAATTTACTATAACTCCAACTTTTGAAATATTTTTTTGTGAATCTAAATTTTCAATAAAATTGAACAATGATTTTTTTTTTTCTGTTTAATTTTATGGGGCGTAAGGATACTGGTTCGAACCCTTGGCTCCCCACCTGCAGGAGAATCATTTCACAAGTCATGAAGCAAGTCTACATGTGTCTATTTTGATTTCTCTCTGTTCTATCCAACAACAACAATAGCAATGGCAACAATAATAATAACAACAAGGGCCACACAATGGAAAGAATGGCCTCGAGGAGCAGTGGATTTCACAATAATCCTGGAGGCAAAAAAAAAAAAAAAGGAGAACTCAGAGGACCTATGTCTGTCAAATAAAATAAAAAGAAAGGAAATAAAAATGACTGCCACATAAGGTGAATTCATAGTGCAGGCAGTGTTAACCCTGGTGGCAAAAAGAAAGACAGAAAGAAAGAAAGAAAGAAAGGGAGGGAGAAAGGAAGAAAGGAAGAAAGTTTAGATGCAAAAGACTAGACATTTCAAAGCTCGTTTTTATATTAATTATTTTTTACCTTGATAACAGAGAGAAATTGAGAGGGGAGTGGGAAATGAAGGAGGGGGAGGAAGAGGAGGAACAACCAGGAACCTGTCTCACCACATGTAAAGCTCCCCTCCCTATATTTCCACTGTATCCTGGTCTATGACTTAGACTTACAGGGCTGGAGACAGTCAGTTGGGATAAGGATCACTTACATGTAAATCCAAGTTTTTGTATTTTAAGAAAGACTGGGATCATGCATGTCTGAAGTCTTTTGTAGCCCTTTGACCCGGTGATATCCAACAGTGATGGCTTGTTGATTGCTCTTCTCTCAACATTCAGGATAAAGTGAAGAGCTAACACAGGAAAGCAGTGAGGGAGTGGAGATTTCAGGTCCTGGAAGGTCAGGGCATTTTGGCCATTTCACAGGGATGAGTAGTTTCTCAAATCCATTCAGCATCCTATTTATAAAAACAGAATTAATACCATGCTGCAGGGCATTTAGTCACTAATACCTACAGCCAGTGATTTCTTCATATCCCCTTTTAAATTCCCACCTGTAAGACCCTAACACTAAGAAATCTGTGTTGTTTTTCTTTTCTTTCTTTTTTTCCCCTCCAAACATGGGCTTAGGCGACAAGAAATGTCATAGAGAATAAAGATGGGGCTTACTTTCATCTCTAAAGGGATCTCATGGGTCATGAACTCCAGATGCACAGTTCCTACCTAGGAACGATTATGAACTTGATTCTGTAAATAAAGCTTGTCCTATTATCGTTTGAACACAACTCCTTCCCTATAGACACAAATAATGATTCTAGAACAAGACCTTGTGATACTTCCTTTATCAGTGTTGTCTCCAGAGAAACAACTTTCTTAATGACTTCTGTAACTTTCTTAATGACTGCTGAGCCAATGAGTACATTCCCATAACTACTCATTTTGTTCCCTCATTGTGTCATGGGAATATTTTATTTATTTGTTTGGGATTTGTATGAATTTGTGTTTTCATAGGATGTGATGAGACCAGAATGTTTCCACTCAGATAAAGTCAGATTTATGTTATAGTTACCTCACCTGTTACTTTATCATAGTAATGTTGTTCCTGATGGAGATGTCCAGTGACAGTGGTGAGAGGGATCTGTTAGAGGTCTAGGCCCATCATGTCTATATGGGAATCCCAGGACTCCATGACTAGGGTCCCAGGTGATGGGGTGGCCTGATAGTGACTGAAGAGTCATCCTTAAACTATGCCAGTCTCTTGCCCTTATTCAACTTTTGTAGTTCTTACTCTATCTGACAAGGTTAGCTTTGGGGTGATTGAAGGAAGTATAATAGGAAGTAGGTGAGGAGGTAGATACTATTTCACTAGGTACTTTTTAGGTGTCTTTTTAGATCTTTCTACTTGCTTGCTGCATTTATTGACTCACTGCAAACTATTGTGTGTCTTCATCTGCGTTATTCCAGTCTTTGGGTTCATCATTACTCAACAATTTGCTCTGCTTTATATCTTAACTCTTTTTTAGCCACCAGGTTCCAGATGATACCGTGACGCCAACTTGACTTCCCTGGGCAAACGACCCCACCAATGCGTCCTGGAGCCCTTCTTCCCCAGATCCCTGCCCCACTAGGGAAAGAGAGAGACAGGCTGGGAGTATGGATCCACCTGTCAATGCCCATGTTCAGCGGGGAAGCAGTTACAGAAGCCGTAGACCTTGCACCTTGTGCACCCCACAATGACCCTGGGTCCATACTCCCAGAGGGACAAAGAATAGGAAAGCTTTCAAGGGAGGGGAGGGAATACAGAACTCTGGTGGTGGAAATTGTATGGAATTGTACCCCTCCATCCTACAGCCTTGTCAGTATTTCCATTTTATAAATAAAAATTATAATAATAATAAATTTGTTCCCTCTCAATAATAAGTCAAAAATTGTTGACTAGAGTCTAATATCAAGGAAAGCAAAAGCAAAACACATGGAATTACATCAAACTGAAAGCCTTCTGTGTAGCTAAAGCAACTGTAACCACAATAAGAAGACATCCCAGTGAATGAGAGCAAATATTACCTATTATTGGTCATATCTACTGTATAGATATCATGACTTTACAACACAAGGCCTATGAATTTGAAGCAACACAAGGCAAAATAAAGACCCCACTGTGCTAGAGAAAAACAGAAATCCTGCAACTTTGTGCCTTTTATCCAATGCAAAAATGCCTAGATTTCAATAATTTGGTTGGTTTTCTTTTTTAGATTTTATTGATTGATTTATGTTGGATAGTATGCCAGCTCCCCCTGGCTTCTGCTTAACCATATGCCTATATAGGGATAGATTTAATCCCATTCAAAGCTTTGGTCTATTTACATAAATCACTTTTACATTTACATAAAGCACTCCAGGGCATTGGTGGTTCAGTGATAGAATTCTCGCCTGCTCTGCCCCCTCCTTGTCACACTCTGATTTTCACCAGTCACTTTTCTCTCCACCCTCTCTATGTCACATCCTGTTTCCACCCTACTTGGCAAGTATATAAAGACAGCATTGTGAGTTTTAGGGTACTTGAGTTTAGCTTAGCTCATCTTAGATTGTGCTGCGTCCTGCATGAATAAAGTGATACTGCGTACAACCCAGCCATGAGTCCCTGGTCATCTGTTACCTGCCCGTGAAGCCAGCCCGGCGAAAACAACATAGTCCGTCGAAAACAACAGATTTATTAATGAGAAAGATAGGAGGAGAGAGAAAGAACCAGACATAACTCTGGCATTTGTGTTGCTGGGGATCGAACTCATGACCTCATGCTTAAGAGTCCAAAGCTTTATCACTGTGCCACCTCCCAGACCACAATTTCACATAATTTATAAATGATCAACTCCATCCTTCACAGTCTTCCTTTTCATAGGAAATAACAAATGTCGCACAAACTCTGGAGAAATTCGATTCCAAATTGCTAAACACACACACACACACACACACACACACACACAAATGCAAATTATTAGGTCCTTAGTAATGAAAGCATTAGTGAGAACTATGTTCTGTTCTACTTCGGTGTTCAGTATCCAGTAAAAAAAAAGCAACACAAATATGTGTGTGTGCGTGTGTAATTTAACAATGTTTTATTTAAAAAATATACATTTTTATTTATTGGATAAAGACAGAGAAAGACTGAGAGGAAAAACAAAAGACCTAGAGCTGTGAACTGTTTGTGAAGCTCCCCCCCTGCAGGTGAAGGCCAGGAACTTGAACTATTCTTAAGCACTGTAACATGCACTGAACTAGGTGTGTCAGAACCTGGCCTCCGTTTTAAGGATGATTTTCATTAAGTTAATTGCTTTGTGTTTAATTGCTGGTGCTAATTTAGCTCAAAGGAAGTACAATTGAGCTGGATGGGGGTAATTTAGAGATTTCCTGGAATAGCAGTTCATTTTAAAGGAAAAAGAAGGATGTGTTGATACGCCAGACAGAGCAAGTGTTACAGTGTGCAAGAGTCCAGGTTCAGGCTCCAAATCCCCATCTACAGGGGAGAATTTTCATGACTGGTAAGGCAGTGCTACAAGTGTCTCCCTTTCTCTTCCTCTCAATCCTTCCTTTCTTCTCTATTTCTCTCTCTGACTATATATATATAAAAAAAGAATGAATAATAAAAAACGAAAAGTTTTCTTAGAAAGGCTGGAAGAGGTGAGGAGATGATGAGGTGTATTTCATCCAAAGACCAGAAGAAACTAAAAGGTTTCACATTCCAGGCTAAGAAACTAAGAGAAGGAGGTGGCATGTCTAACTTAAAGATAATTAGAAGGGACTTAAGAAGAGTTTTTGGTAGTAAAACACAAAGCAAGGACTAATGGGGTCAAAAGTTGTTTTGTTTTGTTGCTCCAGGGTTATCACTGGGGCTTGCTCAGTGCTGGCTTTACAAATCCACTGCTCCTGGAGGCAATTTTCCCCCCATTTTATTCGAAAAGACAGAGAGAAATTCAGAGAGGAGGGAGAGAGAAAGAAGGAGCGAGAAAGATAGACACCTGCAGACCTGCTTCACTGCTTTTGAAATGTCCTCATCCCCCTGCAGGTGGGGAGCGGGGGCTTTAAACCAGATCCTTGTGCAGGTCCTTGAGTTTCAACCAGGTGCACCACTGCCTGCCCCAGACAGAAAGAAAAAGAATCTAAGGAAACTCATATTCAGAAAGTCTGTGACCTTGTTATTAATGAGCCTCCTTTCACACATAATAAATCTAAGTTCCAGAGAATTCAAATAAATTTTATAAGTTTCCACATCTAGAAACTAAAAATGTGTAAATATCAGTCATATTTGAACTCCAAATGCAAGGGTTTTAAATCTTTATTTACTGTAATGTACAAGGGAGGGCCTTATAATGGGGATGGCTTATAAGAAAGAAACTCATGTCCTTTGACATTTAAAAACATGCTCTGCACGAAACCACTTTATTTTAAAAGTAAATTATTTACCATAAGTAATAGTTTAACTATTTACCAGGCTTGGTTTACAATTTGAGAAAGGGGGGGAAGTCTTCATATATCCTTTTTTTTTACCTCTCCTGAAGTGTCTAATATCACTTTATAGTTAAGTACAAAAGCTTCATATTTACAAGGGAAGATAAAGTGAGCCAATGTATCAACAACTATCTGCAAATCACTATTAACTCAATGAAATGGCTTGCGGGCAAGAAAGTTTTACAATAGAGTAAAACAATTATCTAGTATAGCTCAAGTCTTGTAATTTAAGGTAGAAAATGTCCTGCTGATCCCCAGTGTCCTTGGTCATCTAGTAATCACCGCAATGGCACTTTGTTCTTGTCAGGATGTTCATCTTTAGTTCTGAATGTTTTTCATGAGAGGCTATTCACCAACCTACTGAAGGAAACTATTTTTCCTACCGTGTCTGCAACATGACTCCACGACTCTTGGTTCTTCTTTTTTTATTTTTATTTTTTATAATTTTCTTCTTGATAAAAGCTGAGGTACAAGGAGATAGGAGAGAGAGAGAGAGAGCGAGAGAGAGAGAGAGAGAGAGAGAGAGAGAATTGTGGTACTGCCTCACTGCTCCTTAAGCTTCCCCCCCACCGGCACCCCAGCAGGTGGGGACCAGGAGCTTGAACCCGGTTCCTTGACCATGGCATCATGTATGCTTTACTGAATGTGCCACCACCTGGCCCTAAAAATATATAGTTCTTTCAGGGGCTTTTAGTTGTCTCCATTCTCTACTCTTCTCCTTAACTTTTCGTTCCTCAAATATCTGTCTGTACTCCACAAGCAAAGACAATGAGAAGAGAATTCCAGTATATCTATAAGTTTACTAGCATGACAGCTTGGGGGAGTTTGTTGTTGTTAGACTAGTCACTTCCATTTTTAATTATCTTTCTCTTGAAGCTGTGACTCATGTTCTTCCCATTTTTAGTTGACTCTGCCTTTTAAAGTACCACTAGCTAGCATAGGAATGAAAATACATTTTTAAAATTTTTTTGTTGATTTTCCCTTTTGTTACCCTTGGTTTTCTTTATTGTTGTTATAGTTGTTATTATTGTTGTTGTTGTTGTTGGATAGGACAGAGAGAAATGGAGAGAGGAGAGGAAGACAGAGAGGGGGAGAAAAAGATAGACACCTGCAGACCTGCTTCACTGCTTGTGATGTGACTCCTTTGCAGGTGGGGAGTTGGGGGCTTGAACCAGGATCTTTATGCCTGTCCTTGTGCTTTGCATCATGTGTGCTTAACCCCTGCACTACCACTCAACCCCCTGAAAATAAATATTTTAATGTAGATCTACTAATGGAGAATTAAACTACTCAGCTGTGTTATATGGAGGGGTAAAAGTACCAATGACAGGAAGAGAAAACACAAAGTGAACCTTAGACTGGGTGTGGCATATTGCACCACAGCAATGGACTTGGGCAGGATGGAAAGGCAGATGTGTGAAGGAGGATTTTGGGTCATGGTTCATGATGATGGAAAGGACCCAAGTTAGGGGTGACAATGTTTTCTAGACACATATCATGGGGTGGTATGGGAGTGGAGGTGGGGTGGTAAGGAGGTGAGGCATTTTACTTCTGTGTAAATGACTATATTGTAATCCATTAACCACTATCATAAAGTAAAAAATAAAATAATAATGACTAGATTATCATTTAATTCTCTCACAAATCTTAATCTTTCTGCCAATACTTATCGTTACTCTATAAAGTTTGTATCCAAAAATTGATTACAGAAAAAATAGTTATTTTTAAAAAATTTATTCTTAACTAGAGTACTTGACCTAAACATAATTAAAGTAGGCACACAGGGCAGCTAACTGGACAATGTTATTATTATTTTTTTGAATAGCTCAAATATTAAGAGTCAGAGAAAAGCAAGCAGAATGGACTTTCCTGGAAGGTAGTCATATGCAAATTATTAGATGAAAGGATGTTCCAGAGTGTATCTAGGCATCCTGTATGGATACTGGGTATCTTCTAGGGCCTCTTTCAACTTAGTGGATTTATTATTCTCTAAGGCTTTCATGCAGTTCTCTCTTTTTCAAGTATCCTCTTCAGAGCAGCTTTGACGTCTTTGTTCCTGAGACTATAGATGAGTGGGTTGAGCATGGGATTAAAAAGACTATGAAACAGTAAGAGATATTTCTTCTGATCCTTGGGATTTCCATGTCGGGGCCCAATATACATGATAATGGCTGTGCCATAAAAGAGTCCAACCACACAGAGGTGGGAAGAGCAAGTGGAAAAGGCTTTCTTTCGTCCCTCCCCAGACTGGATCTTTAGAATCGCACACAGAATATGAATGTATGATAGCACAATTAAGGAGAATGGTCCAACCAGTACAGACACAGCTCCAGCCAAAACCATGAGCTCATTAATGTGAGTATCAGCACAGGCAAGCTTGAGAACAGCGATAATTTCACAGAAGAAGTGGTTAACTTTCTGGGCACCACAGAAGGGCAAGGGTAGGAGTAACACCAGATGTACTAAAGCCAGAAGGATTCCAATGATCCAGGAGGTCACGGTCAAGGTGATGCAGACTCTCCAGCTCATGATGACAGGATATTGGAGAGGGTGGCAGATGGCCACATAGCGATCATAGGACATCACCACAAGGAGAAGGCACTCAGTGTGTGCAAAGGTCAAAAAGAGAAAGGTCTGTGTGAGGCAGCCAGCAAAGGAGATGGTCTCAGCTGGGTCTAGGAGGTTCACCAACATCTGGGGCACCGTGTTGCAGGCATAGGCTATGTCAACCAAAGCCAGGTGTGAGAGGAAGAAGTACATGGGGGTGTGAAGTCTGGAGTCCAGGAAGATGAGCCCCAGGATGACTCCGTTCCCCAGCAGGGTGAAAACATAGAGCAGGAAGAAGAATCCAAAGAGAAGAAGCTGAATCTTTGAATCAACTGGAAATCCCAGTAGGATGAACTCTGTAACCACTGTCTGATTTGCCTCCATCTCCCTATGAAAGAAACACACTTCAATAGCTTGAATAGCTGATGAAAGTGTTTAAACATGGATCTATGTGGGCTCTTGTCTGTATCTTCATAAAGTGATTTGTTTATATATATGATATTATTAATCAGTTTGTCATGGAAATGATTGAAAGTCTGTACACATATTTACTAATATTTATCAATTTGTCAAGGATCTGATGTTTTACAAGACTGTAATTGTCATATGTTCATAGTTTCTTATGGGTGTCAGCACACTCCACTGTACGGGACCAGGTCAGGAGATAAGTGGTAGAAAATATATTTTCTGAAAAATATTAGTTAATTAATTAATTAATCCTTTTGTTGCCCTTGTTTTATTGTTGTAGTTATTATTGTTGTTCTTATTGATGTCATCGTTGTTGGATAGGACAGAGAGAAATGAAAGAGGAGGGGAAGACAGAGAGGGGGAGAGAAAGACAGATACCTGCAGACCTGCTTCACCACCTGTGAAGCACCCCCTCTTCCCCCCCCCCCCCCGCAGGTGGGGAGCTGGAGGCTTGAACTGGATCCTTACCGGTCCTTGTACTCTGCTCCATGTGCGCTTAACCCACTGCACTACTGCCCGAATCTTGGTAGAAAAATCTTTTAAAACAGCATTCTAAAATATGCCTACTAACTATCTACAAAGTGGAGGACCCCCCAATTCTTCATCTGCACTATTTCAGCTTGTAGATCCATGATTGGTCAACTGTTTGGTTTTGTATGTTAACTCTCTCTTCAGCCACCAGGTTCCAGATGCTAGCAGGATGCCAACCAGACCTCCCTGGACAGACAACCCCACCAATGTGTCCCAGAGCTTCGCTTCCCGAGAGCCCCACCCTACTAGGAAAAGAGAGAGACAGGCTGGGAGTATGGATCCACCTGTCAACGCCCATGTTCAGCGGGGAAGCAATTACAGAAGCCAGACCTTCCACCTTCTGCATCCCACAATGACCTTGGGTCCATACTCCCAGAAGGATAACGAGTAGAAAAGCTATCAGCAGAGGGGATGGGATACGGAGGTCTGGTGGTGGGAATTGTGCGAAGTTGTACCCCTCTAATCCTATGGTTTTGTCAATGTGTCCTTTTTATAAATAAAAAAATTAAAAACAAAAACAGCCTTCTGAAACAAACCTCATAGTAGATCTGTCATTCAGCTATCAGAGGACAAATCCCTGTGCCAGTGTGCTGTCAATCAGCTTCAGAGGCCACACCTCCGAGGAGTATGTGTTGAAACACAAGCTCTCTGAGGAGAATCTCAGTGTGTATATGCAGAAGAGGTCATGCCCCCACTGCCTCTGGCCTTCTCACAGTCCAGATGAGAGCGTGAGAAAATGTCTCCCTCCATAATCCAAGCAATTACGTAATTGGGTGGAGGATCCAAATTCACTGGGTAGTTTGCCCAAATTTACTTTATAAATATGACCCTAATAAATGTGTTCAGGGTTTCATTCCTTGAATGGTTTCAAGGCTCCAGAGTGTTTTCATTTCCTTTCCTTCCTTCAGACCCTTGTGAAAGCTGGACTCATACTACAGAGTGGGCTTCCCACACTCCACTCTCCAGCAAATTGTCAACTTTCTCCACCTTAGGACAAAGGATTTCCAAACCTCTTTCAACCACTTTTTCACTTGTGTATTTTTAAATGCATGAATATGTTGCAATAGATTATACTTAATTTGTGTATTTATTTTGTGATGGAGTATAGCCTGAGATTTTACAAAAATACTGATTTATATTTAAGACTGGAGCTAAACCTCTATAAGTTCTTGTTTATAGCTACATTGGTACTGCTTCATAACTCTAGAATTAAAATGTCTGTCATTAGTCTTCAATGGTTTTGTTCGTTTTTGCTTTACCAGATAATCAAGAAACATTTTATGTTCTGCTGTCTGTCTCAGCAGAGGAAATGTATGACAGCCCTTATCTGGTTTATATAATATTGCTTAGAATGACAAGTAAAGCCTTTAAAAAGGGATTAGATTATGTTCAACAGGCCACATGTTCACGGTCAAAAGTAAAACCTTCAGGAACTGGGCAGTAGCACAGTGGGTTAAACGCAGGTGGCACAAAGCACAAGGATCAGCTTAAGGATCCCAGTTAGAGCCCATGGCTCCCCACCTGCAGGAGAGTTGCTTCACAGGCAGTGAAGCAGGTCTCTGGTGTCTATCTTTCTCTCCCCCATCTCTGTCTTCTCTCTCCATTTCTCTCTGTCCTATAGACAATGACAATATCAATAATAACAACGATAATAACCACAACAATAAATAACAGAGGCAACAAAAGGGAATAAATAAATATTAAAAAAAAACAAAAACAAAACCTTCTTGATGTCGTTATTGTATAACAAATTCTATTTATGTATATTTAGGCCAACTGTTACCTGAAAACACTACTAAGTTTCAGGAAACAATATAATTTTTTTTTCAGTTTAATCACTGAGTCATTTTATAATCCAAATAAGAATAGTGACACTGAAGTCTATCAAAGTATATGATCCATTTTAGGAATATGTGGAACAGAGCTCACATTTTTAACATGTGAATAATATTACTAGCTAAATCTATATACATAGAAAATAATAGTATTAACAGGTAATAATGATTACTTTCATCATTGCAGTAACTCATTCAAGCCTACTTGAAGTAGATATTAAGCAAAGACTGGATAGATGACACACAGAACTTTCGTCAGACTTAAAGCTACAAAGAAGGCAGCTTGGATATAGACGCGGTGAGGCAAATGTAGACACCAAACTTAATAGCATCTATAAGTCGGTATTAAATTTATTCTCTGCCAAGGATCTTAGCAAAAAAAATCCCCCAAAGGGGCAAGAGCAGTTCTCTCAGAATAGATGACTTGGCTCTCTGTTTCATTCAACAGCCTCTCCATATGCTACTGATTGTTTGGTGCAGGAGAGGGATAGAGATCTCTTATACTTACTCACACCAGCTTTGTTCTGGAGAATCAAAACTCTTCTTTTATTCTTATCCCTGGTTTTCTCTCTAGAGAAAATTCTGATAAGATATTATTTCTTCGCTCACTGTGAAGAAGTCTGTGACAATCCATTTATGAAGCATTAAAATTATTTGTAGAGATCCTTCATCCATTGAAAAAAACATAATAGACACTTGGGTTTATTATTATTTCAGCAATTCCACTATTTCTCCATATACTCTCTCCAAATAGATTATTAAGTAGTAGTTAGGACATATTTAAAAAAAACAGATTTTTTTCATTCTCTCTTACACTGGTTGGATTTCATGTTATTCATGTCCTGAACATGCATACATGCATTCTCTCTCTCTCTCTCTCTCTTTCTCTCTCTCTCTCTCTCTCTCTCTCTCTATATATATATATATATATATATATATATATATATATATTAAGTCACCACAAGGAATATCTTTCCTGAGGCCTCTCAGAAGCTATAGAGGAACTGTTAAGGAGTCAAGAAAGAGGATACAATATCCCAAAGGGGCTTGTTAAGCCTATTTTATAAAGGTTAAATCAAGTGTAAACGAAGGTTAAAAATCCTCACCAGAAAATAGTCTCTCTCCCCCTACCTCTCCCTCTCCCTCTTTCTCTCTCATCTTTAATTTCCAGAGTTTTTGAGTCCAAGGGGGGAAAAAATAAACACTAAAGTTCTCCTTGTTGAACATCTTTTTTTAAAATTTATTTTCCCTTTTGTTCCCCTTATTGTTTAACATTGTTGTGGTTATTGATGTCGTCATTGTTGGATAGGACAGAGAGAAATGGAGAGAGGAGGGGAAGATAGAGAGGGGGAGAGAAAGATAGACACCTGCAGATCTGCTTCACAGCTTGTGAGTCACCCCCCTGCAGGTGGGGAGCCGGGGGCTCGAAACGGGATCCTTATGCCAGTCCTTATGCTTTGCGCCATGTGCGCTTAACCCACTGCATCACCACCTGACTCCCAACTACTTCTATTTAACTTATTTTTGAAGTGGAAATTAGTTGACATTGTTTTAAAAGTCTGGGAATCAAAACAGAAAATTTGATGGCTAATTTTGAATTATAATGAAAATTTTTCTTTTTTATTTAAGTGTGTATTGAGACCAATAAGGACTTTCCTGTATTTACCTTTATAACTTTATTTTTTGATACCAAGTTGATACCAAGGTTATCACTGGGGCTTGGTGCCTAGGTAACAATTTCACTGTTCTAAGTGGCTTTAAAAGGTTTTTTTTTCTTTCTTTGTATTTGAGAGGGAGAAACAGACAGAAATGCCCTCAACTTGTTATCAATAACAGTAGAGAATTGTCTCATTGCTCCTGAAGCTTCCTCCCTGCACATGAGGGGTCCTTGAGAATTGTAATGTGTGTGCTCAACCAGGTGCACCACTGCCTCACCCCCAAGACAGACTTTCTATGCTAGGAAAATTAGGAAAGGAGAAAATGTCATTGTGAAGATTATATGTGTGTGCGGTGGGGGGGGGGGCAGGTAGTGGTGCTTCCGGCTGACAGTGCACAGGACCTGGATTTAAGCCACTGGTCCTCACCTGCAAGGGGAAAACTTCATGAGTGATGAAACAATGTTGCAGACATTCTTCTCTCTCTCCCTCTCTCTCCTTCTCTCTCTTCTCTCTCTCTTTCATATTTTTTTTATCTTCTCCTTCTATAGTAGTTAAAAAATAAAAGACATTCCTACTCATGACCACAGAATGTGAGTTCTGATCTATAGGGTTGTAGAGGTCACATGGGTTCCTAAATTGAATATGGGCCCCAAATCATATCAAATCAATGGGGTTTATAATAAATAATATTTATATAACTTTCCCATATTTGAGGGCTACACTCTTCCATGATACAGGTTTCTGGTAATTTTTCCAGCCATGACATCATCTCCCCAGACAATAAATTGGATCCATCTCCATGTCAGATGTCAGGCTCAGGAAAAGAAAAAAAATAGTATAGTCACGGGCCCTTTGGAATATAACTAAAATTGGTTTACTAACTATCTACAAAATGGAGATCCCCCCAAACTCTTCTTCTGCAATATTTTAGCTTAGGTTCACGATTAGTCAACAAATTGTTTAGCTTTATATGTTAACTCTCTTTTCAGCCACCAGGTTCCAGATGCTAGCAGGATGCCAACCTGGACAGACAACCCCACCAATATCTCCTGGAACTTCACTTCCCCAGAACCCCTTCCCACTAGGGAAAGAGAGAGACAGGCTAGGAGTATGGATCGACTATCAACGCCCATGTTCAGCAGGGAAGCAATTACAGAAACCAGACCTTCTACCTTCTGCACCCTATAATGATCATGGGTCTGTATTGCCCGAAGGATAAAGAATAGGAAAGCTGTCAGGGGAGGGTATGGGATATGGAGTTCTGGTGGTGGGAATTATGTGGAATTGTACCCCTCTTATCCTATAGTTTTTGTCAGTGTTTACTTTTTATAAATGAAAATTAAAAAAAATAATAATAAAAGACTTTAGGCTGCAGCTTGGTGTAGGTTTAAGACAATGGTAAATTTATTACATCATGGTATAGTGTTACAAAAACAGTATTGTATTATTGAGGTACAACAAGATAGAGGAACCTCTGCTTGTCTTAAAATTGTCTTATCTACCCCTGTGTCAAACACTTAAAAGGAATATTACCAATCCTTACTGTCATAGTAGGGTGACCTGATTCTAAAACAGGAGGGGTCCACAAAATCTTAGGCTCTGAATTTGTGCCATTCACTTGCTCCAGCCAGCCATTTTTGTGCTGGGTGTCCCCACATCCCTTGGGCTCCTCCTCCCACTCACCCTCTGCTATTGTTACATGGTGTGGTGGGCGGAGTGATGGGTTGGGTCCCAGGCTGGGCTTTCGTTTATGGAAGAAAGGTGCAGCACCAAGCTGGCAGCCCCCTCGGCTCCCTCTTGAGGGTGGGACTGAGGGTTGCCCCGGGCCTAGTATAAATACTGTTTAAATCTACATTCAACAGGGTTGTGCCATTTCTATGAAACTTGGACCAACAATCTCTCCTCCAATGAAAACCTTTCTGGCATCTAGGACAAGGCATTCGTGGCTTCTGGCTTCCTGGCTGGAAGCAGAGTGGCAATTTATTTTCTGGATATTGGAGGTAAAGCTCCTTTCTGAAGCCCACAAAGGCATTCTGTATTCGGTAGTGGTGTATCGGTGGGGGGAGGAGTCATGGAAGTGGAAGCCATTGGAGGACAGGCAGCGGCAGCCAGAGAAGCCGAACATGTGTCTGTCAAAACGGGATTCTCAGGGCATAATACAGAGGGCTTAGGGTGGGTAAGCGCCAAGACCATATCCCTTAACTCTTGGATCTCAGCCTCAAAGCCCTTTAACTTTTTGGGAGGGTGCCCTACATATCCCCTGAAAGCTGCGAATATGGTCAAGAGTATCCAAGGTGCAGCCCTGAGCAAATGTCCCAGAGGTAGAAAACCTGTATAATGACAAAAGAGTAGAGGGTTTGGGAAGCCTCTTCATGAAAAGGTAGGTTGCCCATGGCAGAATAATAGGAAGAGGGGTATACTTATCTGGGGGTTGGGCGGTTTAGGTCCCACGTTGAGGTCCCTGTTCGGGCACCAGATATGGGACTGTGTTGAGGGGGAGAGAGAAGAGACCGGAGTGGAACGGGAACACAAATCTTTATTCATGCAACACCTCAGAGTTGGGTGAGGGCACAGCGGTTTGGGCCACGTGGAGCTAGCAAAATGGCCATCTCCCGCTATGTGCAGCAACCCTTCTCTGATGTCAGGTTGTGGAGGTGAAAAGGGGGCGAGAGGGGGAAGGGTAGAAGCAGGAGGGATTTTATGGGAGAAATTCTGGAAGTGGCAAGTCGGGATGGGATTGGCTAGGAAACAAGGCACTCCGGGAATAGAGTTTCATCTCTTGCAGGAATGGGAAAGGGGGTGGAGTGAACAAGGCACTCTGGGAAGCTAGGGTTTCAGCTCTCACGGGAATGGGCTATACCCTGAGGGGACAACATGGTGGATGCAACCACATCTGCACAATGTCCCAACATATCCTCCCTTCAGAGGATGAAACGCTCTTTACCTTTTTTGATCAAGTTGAGGGCAAGGTCCTATGGGGGGCCCATAAAGGGGTATATTTTGTTGTTCTTGATAGAGATGACTAGTAACAAGGTGACAGGTATTTATTTGAGGTCTAGGCCCATCATGTCTGTTTGGGAATCTCAGGACTCTCCAAATAGGGCCCCAGCTGATGGGGTGGCCTGATAGCGACTAAAGAGTCATCATTAAAGTATGCTATTCTCTTGCCCTTATTCAGCTTTTGCAGTCCTTGTTTTGATAAGGTTAGCTTTGGAGTGAGTGAGATAATTGTAATAGGATATAGGTGTTTATATGTACAACACATTGGGCCATTGACAAAAAGTAGACAAAAAAGGGGCAAGGAATGACTGTCAAGAGGAGTGTTACTGGCATCTGGGCCCTGTGCATGGCAACATGAGTGCTATACTAGGTGAGCCACCACTAGGCCGTGTCATTATTTTCATGGTTAACAAAGTCAGTATCCTCAGATGAAAGCTAGGGTTTCGGCTCTCGCGGGAATGGGCTGTACCTGAGGGGACAACATGGTGGTAGAGCTCACCTGGATAGCACATTATTTTGCCATGAGTATAACCAAGGTTTGAGTCTGCTCTCTACCACACTGAATAAAGAATTGGTGCTGTGGTCTCTCTCTCTCTCTTTTTAAAAATGTTTCTATTTATTATTGGATAGAGAGGAATTGAGAGGGGGAGGGGAGAAAGAGGGCGAGAGAGACAGAGAGGCACTTACAGCCATGCTCCACCACTTGTGAAGCTTTCCCTCTGCAGGTGGGGACCAGGTGCTTGAATCTGCAACCTTGCTACTGCAATATTTATGCTTAACCAGGTATGCCACTGCCTGGCCCCTTCTTTCTGTCTTTCACACACACACACACACACACACACACACACACACACACACACACACACACACTAAAGTTTATAAGTACAGTAAAATTGAAAAAAAAATTTTTTTTTAATTATTTATTTAAGAAAGGATTAGTGAACAAAAGCATAAGGTAGGAGGGGTACAACTCCACACAATTCCCAACACCCAATCCCCATAACCCACCCCCTCCCCTGATAGCTTTCCCATTCTCTATCCCTCTGGGAGCATGGACCCAGGGTCGTTGAGGGATGCAGAAGGTAGAAGGTCTGGCTTCTGTAATTGCTTCCCCGCTGAACATGGGCGTTGACTGGTCGGTCCATACCCCCAGTCTGCCTCTCTCTTTCCCTAGTAGGGTGTGACTCTGGGGAAGCTGAGCTCCAGGACACATTGGTGGGGTCTTCAATCCAGGGAAGCCTAGCCAGCATCCTGGTGGCATCTGGAACCTGGTGATTGAAAACAGAGTTAACATATGAAGCCAAACAATTTGTTGAGCAATCATGGATCCCAAGCTTGGAGTAGTGGAGAGGAAGTGTTAGGGAGGTACTCACTGCAAACTCTAGTGTAGTCCTGCTTTCAGGTATATATTTTGCAGTAGTTTATGGATACGTGTGCACATAAGCTCTCTCTCACAGAAACTGGTGTATATCTAGGTTATGGGACTTTGTTAGAAAGTGAACTACCTGAGATGAAATTAGAGTGTACTATTAAAGGAAAGGTCTCACCCGAGTAATGAAGCTGAAGGGTTGTCATTCCACACGTGAAGTCTCTGGATACATTCTGAGGTGAAGCATGTTGAGGTAGCAATCGTTGCTTTGGTTAGTTTGTGATCGGCAGATGCAATGTTATTTGGTTTGGATTGGGAGATGCATACGGGAAAGTGGGCCCTATCCAAGGGTTCCAGGACTGGGGGAAGTAGGGGCTCTATAGTGAAGATGTGAGGTTCCTGCTGTCTTAGGGTTCAAAAAGACACTCAATAGTTAATATTATCATCACATTATTTGTTAATTGGGTTAACTTTGAAAAGTCCCTTTGTTATGGTTTGCTGGACAGTACCCAGTATCTTGTATATAGCTGTGCTATTGGAAGCTTCTAATCTACTTGGTCTAGGCTTTTGAGAGAGTCCGCATATCAAATACATAGCCTATATATTAAAAAGATTCAGTTTGTCTTTTGAGAAACTTTGAGACATACAATTGATTTCCCCCTCTCATATTAATTAGCTCCTGATTTATATGTCTACATTTTGCTAGGAGTGTACATGAACACCATTCCCACCACCAAAGGACTGTGACCCATCCCTCCCGCCCACTCCCACCCCCCACTGGCCCAGGAAGCTACATGCCTACCCCTCACCACTGGGTTTTTACTTTGGTGCCCTACTTACAATTTGATCAGGTCCTGCTTTTAGTTTCCCTTTCAGATCTTCTTAGTCAGCTTCTGTTGATGAGTGGGATCATCCCATACTCATCTTTATCTTTCTGACTTAGTTCACTTAACATAATTCCTTCTAGCTCTGTCCAAGATGGGTCAGAGAAGGTGGGTTCATTGTTCTTGATAGCTGCATAGTATTCCATTGTGTATATATACCACAGCTTTCTCAGCCACTCATCTGTTGTTGGGCACCTGGGTTGCTTCCAGGTTTTAGCTATTATGAATTGTGCTGCTATGAACATAGGAGTACACACCTCTTTTTGGTTGGGTGTTATGGAGTCCTTGGGGTATAACCACAGGAGAGGAATTATTGGGTCATATGGAAGGTCCATGTCTAGCCTTCTGAGAGTTTTCCAGACTGCTCTCCACAGAGGCTGTACCAATTTACATTCCCACCAGCAATGTAAAAGGGTTCCTCTGTCCCCACATCCTCTCCAGCATTTGTTGCTGCTGTCCTTTTTGATGTATGCCATTCTTACAGGAGTGAGGTGGTATCTTAGTGTTGTCTTGATTTGCATTTCTCTGATAATCAGTGACCTAGAGCAGTTTTTCATATGTTTGTTAGCCTTTTGGATCTCCTCTGAGGTGAATGTTTTGTTCATTTCCTCTGCCCATTTTTGGATGGGGTCATTTGCTTTTTTGCGGCTAAGTTTGCTGAGCTCTTTATATATTTTGGTGATTAGTTTCTTGTCTGATGTCTGGCATGTGAAGATCTTCTCCCATTCTGTGAGGGGTCTCTCTGTTTGTTTAATAGTTTCTCTGGATGTGCAGAAGCTTTTCAATTTGATGTAGTCCCATTGGTTTGTTTCTGCTTTGGTCTTCCTTGCAATTGGGTTTGATTCATCAAAGATGTCCTTGAGGTGTATGTGGGAAAGTGTTTTACCAATGTTTTCCTCTAAGTATTTGATTGTTTCTGGTCTGACATCTAGGTCTTTGATCCATTTGGAGTTGATTTTTGTTTCTGGTGAGATAAAGTGGTTCAATTTCATTCTTCTGCATGTTTCAACCCAGTTTTTCCAGCACCATTTATTGAAGAGAGCCTCCTTTTTCCATTTAATCCTTTGGGCCCCCTTATCAAAGATTAGATGCCCATAGGTGTTGGGATTTACTTCTGGGCTTTCAATTCTGTTCCACTGGTCTGTATGCCTATTTTTGTTCCAGTACCATGCTGTTTTGATGATGATGGCTTTATAATATAGTTTAAGGTCTGGGAGTGTGATGCCTCCATTTCTGTTTCTTTTACTTAAGATGGTTTTGGCAATTCTAGGTGTTTTCAGGTTCCAGATAAATGATTGTAGCGTTTGTTCTATTCTCTTAAAGAAGCCTGGTGGAACTTTGATGGGTATTGCATTAAATTTGTATATGGCTCTGGGGAGAATATTCATTTTGATGATATTTATTCTTCCAATCCATGAGCATGGGATATCTTTCCATTTCTTGGTATCAGTTTCTATCTCCTTGAGTAGCGACTCATAGTTTTCAGTATACAAGTCTTTCACTTCTTTGGTCAACTTTATTCCTAGGTATTTGATTGATTTTGCTGAAACAGTAAATGGGAGTGATTTCTGGATGTCTTCTTCTTCAGATTTAGTGTTTGCATAAAGAAATGCCACTGATTTTTGTACATTGATTTTGTAGCCTGATACCTTGCTATATTGCCTAACAACTTCCAGTAATTTTCTACTGGATTCTTTAGGTCTTTCTATGTATACTATCATATCATCTGCAAATAGTGAGAGCTTGACTTCTTCCCTTCCAATCTGTATCCCTTTGATTTCTTTCTCTTGCCTGATTGCTATGGCAAGAACTTCCAATACTATGTTGAAGAGTAACGGTGACAGTGGACAGCCCTGTCTAGTCCCCGATCTGAGGGGGAATGCTTTCAGCTTCTCTCCATTGAGTATGATGTTGGCTGTAGGTTTGCTATATATAGACTCCACTATCTTGAGGAATTTCCCATCTATTCCCATTTTCTGTAGAGTTTTGAGCATGAATGGGTGTTGGATTTTGTCAAAGGCTTTCTCTGCATCTATTGAGATAATCATGTGGTTTTTGGCTTTGCTTTTATTGATGTGATGAATGACATTGATTGATTTACGGATGTTGAACCAGCCTTGCATTCCTGGGATGAATCCCACTTGGTCATGATGAACAACCTTTTTGATGTGTTGCTATATCCGGTTGGCCAAGATCTTGTTTAATATTTTGGCATCTATGTTCATCAGAGATATTGGTCTGTAGTTTTCCTTTTTTGTTCTGTCCCTATCAGCTTTTGATATCAGGGTGATGTTGGCTTCATAAAAGGTGGAAGGGAGTATTCCTGTTTCTTCAATATTATGGAATAGCTTAAGAAGTATGGGTATTAACTGTTTCCTGAAAGTTTTGTAGAATTCATTTGTGAAGCCATCTGGTCCAGGACTTTTGTTGTTGGGGAGATTCTTAATAACGGTTTCAATTTCTTTGTCTGTGATTGGTGCATTTAGATTTTGTAGTTCTTCTTGGTTCAGTTTTGGAAGGGCATAGGTTTCTAGGAATTGTTCCATTTCTTCCAGATTCTCTAGCTTGGTTGCATATAGTTCTTTATAGAAGTTTCGCAGAATTCTCTGGATTTCTGTGGTGTCAGTTGTGATATCTCCTGCATCGTTTACAATTCTATTAATTTGAGTCTTCTCTCTTTTTTGTTTGGTGAGTCTGGCTAGGGGTTTGTCAATTTTGTTTAATCTTTCAAAGAACCAACATTTGGCTTCATTGATCTTTTGTATGGTTCTTTTATTTTCGATGTTGTTTATTTCTGCTCTAACTTTAGTGATTTCTGTCCTTCTGGTTGCTTTAGGGTTCCTTTGTTCCTCTTCCTCTAAGTCCTTGAGGTGTCTAGTAAGGTCGTTCATTTGGGCTTCTTCTTGGTGTTTAATATGTGATTGTATGGCTATAAGTTTCCCTCTCAGTACTGCTTTCGTTGTGTCCCAAATATTTTGATAGGTTGTGTCTTCATTTTCATTAGTTTCCAGGAACATTTGAATTTCCTGTTTGAGTGAGTCTCTGACCCAGTGGTTCTTAAGGAGCATGTTGTTTATTTTCCAAATTCTATGTCTTTTAATAATTTTCCGTTTGTTGTTAAAAGTTAGTTTTACTCCACTGTGGTCTGAGAAGATACTTGGGATGATTTCAATGCTCTTGAATTTATTGATGCTGTCTTTGTGGCCTAACATGTGGTCTATCCTTGAGTATGTGTTATGTGGATTTGAAAAGAAGGTGTATTCCAGTTTTTGGGGGTGGAGGAGTCTGAAAATGTCCAAGAGGTCTAGTCTGTCAATCTCTTCATTCAATTCTCTTGTATCTTTATTGGTTCTCTGCTTTGTTGATCTGTCTAAGTGTGAGAGTGGGGTATTGAAGTCTCCCACTATTATTGTATTACTATTGATGTATTTTTGAAATTCTTTCAGTAGGTGTTTAATGTATTTAGATGGTCCCTCGTTGGGTGCATAGATGTTAATAATTGTTAAGTCTTCTTGGCTGATTGATCCTCTAATCATTATGTAATGTCCTTGCCTATCTTTTATTACTTTATTTAATTTAAAATCTATCGTGTCTGAGATGAGAATGGCTGTTCCTGCCCTTTTTTGTGGACTGTTAGCCTGTATGATAGTTTTCCATCCTTTCACTTTAAGTCTGTGTTTATCTTGTTGTGACAGATGGGATTCTTGCAAGCAGCATATGGTTGGGTTATGTTTTCTGATCCATCCCCCCACCCTGTGCCTTTTGATGGGTGAGTTTAAGCCATTGACATTTATTGATATTATGGATTTAATGTATTGTAGTGCCATTGTTCTAAAAAACGATTTGTTTACTCTGATATATTACAAGTATTATAGTGATGTTCTTGTTTATAAGAGGTCTTTTAGTACCTCTTTCAGGGCCGGCTTGGTGATAGTTGCCTCCTTTAACTGTTGTTTGTCTAAGAAGGTTTTGATCCCTCCATCTAGCTTGAATGAAAGTCTAGCAGGATATATTATCCTTGGTTGAAACCCTTTTTCATTCAGGGCTCGATAGATATCTTGCCACTCCCTTCTGGCTTTTAGAGTTTGAGTGGAGAAATCTGCAGAAAGTCTTATGGGTTTTCCCCTGTATGTGACTTTTTGTTTCTCTCTTGCAGCCTTTAGGATCCTTTCTTTATCCTTACTTCTTCTCATTGTGACTATGATGTGTCTTGGTGTTTTCAGGTCTGGGTTGATTCTGTTTGGTACTCTCTGGGCCTCTTGCACCTTGATATCCTTTCTGTTATTCAGGTCTGGGAAATTTTCTTGTATTATTTCCTCTAGAATGTTTACTTCCCCTTCCTCTCTTTCTTCCTCTGGCAGGCCAATTATACGAATGTTACTTCTTTTGAGATCATCCCATATGTCTCTGTTGTTGTTTTCAGTGTCTCTCAATCTCTTTTTAAGCTCTTTCACCTCTTTCTTAGTTTTCTCTAACTCATCCTCTGTCTGACTAATTCTGTTTTCTGCTTCTGTTAGTCTGCTTTCCCTTGCCTCAGCTTCTTTCTTCATTACAGCTATTTCAGCTTTCAGTTCTCTAATTGTCTCAAGATAATCAGTATTTTCCTTGGGTGTCTCAACTGTTGTTTCCCTAATACTGCCATTCCTTTCCTCCAATGTTGTTTTCATTTCTGTGATTAATAAGTTTATTATTGCTTGCATACTTTTCTTATCTATGGTTACTTCTGATTGATTTATGGTTTCTTCTGGGCTCTTGTCTTCATTCATTGGGGTAGCAGTTTTATTTGTTTTTAATCTACCCATATTTTTTTATTTATGTGTTTTTCTCTCTCTCTTTTTTTTTAATGCTCTGTTGTTCCTCAGTTGTTGTGTTGTGAGCACAAGTAGCACTGTACTAAATACCTTTATGACAATTGCACTCACCAACCTCCGGAATTACAGTAGCAACTGAAGTAAGTATTGAAGGATTTTAATCATTACCAGTTAGCCAAAAAATTTCTCCAGTCCGTGAAAAAATAGTAACCGAATCCCAGTGAAGAAAGAGAAAAGAAAGAGAGGATAGCAAGAATAGACAGTTATGCAAATCTACTATCCAGTGTATATTCTAGGGGTAACAAGAGTGTAAAGGGAACTAGAGCAGAGATACACACATAGAAAGTCCACTCTGGGTCAGATTTCTTCCCCAAAGTAATTCACAAATTCAGAAAGGCAAAGAAGAAAGAAGTGTATGACAGGATAAAAAAAATAGTAATAATAAAAAATAAAAAAGAGATAGAGAGAGATAAGAGAGAGAAAAGGGAGAATATAAGAAGAAGGGTTGTAATTAAAGAGCAGTGCGAGGAACTTCCCAAATGTGTATCAGTGAGTTTAAAAAAAAAAAAAAAAAAAAAAACCCTGTTTGGTGGTATGGGGTATCCTGCTAGTAGCTGGTCCCAGGCACTGTTTATGGTGGGGCAGGGGGAGCGGCGGGAAGGATGTATGCTTGAAAATTAAAAGGAAGAAAAAAGAATTTTTTTCCCCTACTCTAATTCTTAACCGAAATTAAGTTATAGACACCTCCTTGGTATGACCGCTGTGGCCCCTTATTGGCTGGCCTGCTAAAGGCAGAAAATCCTATTGTTTACACGAGATGTGTCTGGAGCTCAAAGGCTAGCCGCTTCTCCGTAGTCCGCCATCTTCCGGGAACCCCCCCCCTCCAGACTTTTTTAAAGGATTTCTCAAAAATGAAAACTAGCTCCAAATCCTTTGATCCAATGAGAGCTATACTCAAGAAGTCTTTGGATCTGCTCTCAGGGTCGCGGTGGACCCTGGATTCTCCCAAGAGGAAGCCCCCGAGCTAAAGTGCTCTCTCCGGGTCCTCTGCCCGCCGCGCTCTGCAACCGGCGGAGGAGCCGCCTTCCTGGGCGGGCGGAGGACAATGCCCAGCGCACTCTCCTTGCCCGGCACCCTGGGAATTCTGGAGCCCCGCTAGTCCGTGTCACCTTTACTCTAATTCTTAACCCAAATTAAATTGTACCCACTCTTTGGTGTCACCCCTTATTAACTGGCCTGCTAAAGGCAGAAAATCCTACCGTTGCCGACGATGCGGTCAGAGCGCTCGCTGTCAGCAACTTCTCAGGCCGCCATCTTCCTCTATAAACTCTAAAGTTTATAAGTACAGTAAAATTGAAAAAAATTTTTTTTGCTTTGTATTGTTTTTTTTTTTTTTGTCTCCAGGGTTATTACTGGGTCTCAGTGCCAGAACTATGCATCCATGTCTCCTTGTGGCCATTTTTCCCCTATTTTGCTTGACAGAACAGAGAGAAATTGAGAGGGGAAGAGGAAGAGAGAGAGAGAGATTGAGAGAGGAAGAGGAAGAGAGAGAGATAGAGAGAGAGACAAACAGAGAGAGAATAGATACCTGCAGGTCTGCTTCACTGCTAGTGAAATTGGCCCCTGCAGGAAAGGATCAGGGGCTCAGACCCAGATCCTTGTGCCAGTCTTTGTGCTTCATACTATGTGTGCCTAACTGAGTGCACCACTGTCTGGCCCCCTAGTAAAAATAATAATAATAATAATAAAAGGGTTCTTTTTGGAGCTTATAAAATATACAGATTTATTAGGTTCTTAAAAAATGGGCTAAGGAAGCTGTTAAAGGAGAACAAGATTAGCCAGCCCCGTGTAGTTGCGAATCTTTAATTGTTCATTTCAGCCAAACACATGCATCCCCTGATCCCAAGTGAGCATGAAGCCAATAAAGTGAAGGGGCCAGAGACAGAAAGGAAAGGAAAAAGGCACTAAGCCAGATATTCAAGGGTGAAGGGTCAGGATCCAGCAAGAGTAGGGCAAAGAGCCCAAGAGGACAAAGAGCAAGAGAAAGATTTCCGCCGGTCTTCACAGTCTCATAAGGCCTCGTGCTGTTACATTGTATGAGACATCTGCCATATGCTAATGAATTTTGTTTTTCATATCTGATTACTTCCTCTAATCCTGCACACACCAGCCTTGGTCTTTATTTATAACACATCACATGAAGTATACTCAGTGTCTCCCCACTTCTTGCATAAAAACAGACAGAGATGCTCAGAGTCTTTATGGGTACAGGTGAATAGTCCAGCCTCCTGTATCCATGGGGTCTTCTGCAAGCTCTGATCTTGCCCCTGAGTGTGAAGGCATTATATCTTACCAGATAAAGGCTTTCTGTTAACCTGGAAACCTATCGATCTGTTTACCTGTGTCTAACCCAGATACAGCCCTGTAAACTAGGAGCAGAAATCAGCAGATGTAGCTAAATTCAGGTGCTTTCTAGGTGGCTATGATTGTATCTCCCAAGCCTTTCAGTACTGCAATTAAGACTTCAGCTCATTGAATTCTTGTGAGGAGTTTTCAGAGTAAAGATTTAACTACTTTGATATGAATCTAAACAAGACCTGTGGATGACAAAACTTAAAATATACCCTCAACCTTCAGTTAATAAATCTATTGACTTCAATAACAAAAAATGGCTAGAAAAGTAAAAATGTTTTAAAGGAAAAATAAAATTAGAGTAAATCCAGGAAACCAATTTGTAGGAATTTTCCTTTGACTATCTCATGGAAAGACTGATGATAGCCATAGTGACTGGCTGAAGAAAGAACAGTAGCATAGCTTCTACCCCATGGAAGCAAGGAGCAGGACTTAACCAATTATTTTCTTATAAAGGGACATTATACAGCACCTGTGGCTTTGGTAGTGAATGGTCATGTGGAGAAAAGTGACATTCAGCAGCTCTCTGATTAGAAGAATTTCAATTTTAGAAATTTAAATTATATATAGTTCCATGTGATTGTTTCTGAAGTGACAAAGACATGCAGGTATTCCTGTTTCTGTTTAAGAATTTGTCCTTTCAAAATGTATTACAATGTTCCACAATGGCTTGCCCAGTAAGGTTGTAACATCTACCACTTACATGTTAAAAGGTCTATTGAGAAATGAAACTAGCCAGAGTCTTGGAAACATATGCCAGGCTGTTGTCAGTGTTAATATCATGAGGAATGCTTTTAGCAGTGAAGACAGAAGGTGTTTACAAACATGTTTTGCCTTCTCTTCAGTCTGACAAGTGGCAGGTATAAAGTCTGAAAATAAGTCCACAGAGACATGGATGAACTTTAATTTACCAAACAGAAGGAAATGTGTAGTATTCATTTCCTATGATTAATTGCTAATAAATCACCTGTGATTAACATCTGTACAGGGGAAGGATCATAAGTAATAGCTTCATAATCTGGGCATGAAAGAATAATAGCTCATGCCTGTTTTGGAGCAATATTAAATTGATTAACTAGGGCTTTAGCACCTTGATTAAAAAAAATTAAAATGTGAGAATTACTAGCCAAATTTAAAGTAGCAGACATTACTAGTCTCTCAGCTCCATCATTACCCTCAGCAAGAGGACCAGAAAGAACTGTATGTGAATGGATATGAGAATGGATTATGAAGAGCAGATAGGTTCTGGTCCAAATAAGGCCTTGGAGAATATAAAACACCTATAGAATAGAAGAATTACTAACATCTGTAAAGAAGACAGGATGAAGATGTTTAACCAGATCAACAACATAGGCAGATTCTGCTAGAATATTAATAGGTTGTTTATTGAGGTGTTAGAGCTTTGCAGTAGCTGCAAGCTCACTGGGTAGAAGCCAATTAAAGATGATGCCACTGTGAGTCTCTGTGCCAGGTGAAAGCATCTTTCCCAGTTTTCCCTGAGCAGTCTTCCTCTGTGGTAGGAAGCACCATACAATAACCTATAGACGAGGACAAGCATAATCAAATGGACACAGCAGTTCAAATTAATTTGAGTCAAATATCTAGATGTCAGACCATGTACAGTGGCTTCTAGGGTAAATCTGAGTACATAAATACATACTCCATTATTCTAGTAAAACTCATCCCATTAGACAAACTGGAATTTCTAACACATAGAGGCATAATGAGCCAATTTGTTCCTTAGGTCCCTTGCTTGTAAGATAATCTTTACTAGTGTGAGCTCAGACCAACAGGGATGAAGAGGTTACACAAGCTCCTGTGCTAACTGTGAATAGATATGGACCGACCCGTAGGTCAGATCAGTGGGGTTTACAGTTAGTGGTATTTATATACTTTTGCCAGATTTGGGAGCTTCTCTGTGTCCTGATAAAGCTTTCTAGGTCTATTCCCAACTCTGTCACCATCTCCCCAGACAATACTTTTAGCCTACCTTCATGTTAGCTGTTGAGCTCAGGTAAAAATTAGTAAAGTCATGATCCCTCTAGAATATATCTAAAATAAACTTCCTATAGTTTCTTCCAACATGAAGACCCAAACTTCATCTGTTATATTCTTACCTTTAGGTTCCTGATTATTAAACAATCTTTTCTGCTTTATATCTTAATACTTTCTCAGCCACCAAGTTACAGATGCTGCCATGACACCAACCTAACTTATTTGGGCAGACGACCTCACCAATGTATCCTGGAACCCCACTTCCCCAGAGAGAAAGATATCCTGCCCTACTAGGCAAAGATAGAAACAGGCTGGGGATATGGGTTGACCTGTTAACACCCATGTCCAGCTGAGTAGTTACAGAAGCCAGACCTCCCACCTTCCACACCCCACAAAGATCTTTGGTCCATACTCCCAGAGGGATAAAGAGTAGGGAACCATTAAATGGAGGGGATGGAATACAGATCTCTGGTGGTGGGAATTGTATGGAATTCTACCCTTCTTATCTCACAATCTTGTGGATCACTACTAAATCACTAATGAAAAAAAAAAAAATCAAGAAGTAGGAGGGGAAAAACAAGTATGAAATGGATAGCAGACTGCTAGGTGACCGTGACCGTGGACTACATTAATATCTTATGATAGAGAGTTCAGAAGGTGCTAAGCTTGGGGATTAATTTCACATCCAGTCATGCAGAGGGTAGATTGCATAATGGTTATGGAAAGAGTCTTTCATGCCAGAGGCTCCAAAGTCTCAGGTTCAGTCTCCCTCAATACCATCAGTCAGAGCTGAGTAGTGCTCTTTTAAAAAGAAAAATAAAGGTGGGTGGGGGGTTCAGGTGGTGGTGCACCTGGCTGAGCACACAGGTTACAATGTACAAGGGACTGGGTTAGAGCCACCTGTAGGGGGAAAGCTTTGTGAGTGGTGGAGCAGTTTCCAGGTATCTCTCTGTCTCTCTCCCTCACCATCTCCCACTTCCCTCTCGATTTCTGGCTGATTCTATTCAATAAATAAAGAGAGATAATAAAAAAAATTGAAAATTATGTGGAAGAATGAGAAAAGTTACTCATGTACAAATCACTGTATGTCACTGTTAACTTTAAATCATTAACTCCCCCCATAAAGAACAACAAAAAGAAAATATTTACTATGCTAGGAACCTTTGATCTTCCCACCCCTGACAGGGAGAGAATAGCTGAAAAGAGATTCCCCTGCTTGTGCTAATCTTTGGAAACAATATTATTACCAGATGCCCCAGAGTTCAGCTGTTCTATAATGGATTTTCCTTTAATTGTAGCTACGTATAAAACACAAACAATTATGTGGAATTCTTATTGAAAATCTTACAGCAGTCACAATAAAAACACAATACTAACTCTTGTACTATTCTTCAAATTATTTTGCCAGAGTTAAGCCTAAAAGAGGACAAATACTGATGATCTCACTTATAGGTGCAACTTAAAACAAGGACAAGAATGAGAAAGCCAAGCAAAATTTGCACTGGATTCAGTGAACTATGCCAAAGAAAAGGACTCTGGAGGGGCCATTGGTGGTGCTTCTGGTAGAGCACATATGTTATAGCGCTCAAGGACCCAGGTTTGAGCCCCCAATTCTTACCTGCAGGGGGGAAATTTCATGAGTGGTGAAGCAGTGCTGCAGGTGTCTATCTTTCTCTTTCCTTCTCTATCACCCTCTTTCATCTCAATTTCTGGCTGTCTCTATCCAATAAAATGGATTCCAGAGAAAGAGAAGGAAGCAGGTGGAGAGGACATTGTGGTTCTGACCTAAGTTGATGGTAAGAGTGTTGTGCAGATACCTATCCCAGAAAAATGAGAAATTGTTCTGGGGCCAGGCTGTGGTGCACCTGGTTAAGTGCACATACCACAGTATACAAGGATCTGGGTTCAAGACCCTGGTCCCCACCTGCAGGGGGAAATAGAGCTGCAGGTGTCTCTCTGTTTCTCTGTCTCTACCTTCCCCTCCTCTCTGTTTCTCTGTCTCTACCCAATAATAAAAGTTAAAAAAAGAAATTGTAGCTATCTCTCAGCAATATACTGTAATCCATTAGCCCAACAATAAAATAATTTAAAAATATATTAAATAAAGTTATTTTGAAATCTCTGTCACATTTGTTCATTTCTGTATCACCACGAAGTCGTGGGTTGATTTGGTAGAAGTTTTAATCTCAATTTTTTCATAACGTTGAATACCTAGAGTAAATTCTTCACTTAATGTCAGTCACCATTGCTACTATTTACACTCTCATCATCTGACCTGAAAAATAAGGCTTCTTTACTAGTCAAGAAATGGCTTGATAAGAAACCTGTTTTCCCCTCCATGGGATGGGAGAGGGGAGATTGATTTGAAAAATATTTTCTTTTCTTTTTTTCTTCTCTGTTTTTTGCTTGCAGGGTTATTGCTGAATGCCTGCACTATGAATTCACTGGTCCTGGAGGCTACTTTTCCCATTTTCCCTTTTTTGTTGTTGTTATTACTGTTTTTGTTGGATAGGACAGAGAGAAATGGAGAGAGGAGGGGAAGACAGAGAGGGGGTGCCACGGACCACCACAGCAGGAGAGTCAGGGGTCTTGAAGGCAACCTCCCCGGTGGGTCAGGAGTTGACGCGAGGGAGAACAGATAGACACCACACTCTATTGGAGGGTGAATCTGGACTCATTTTAATAGTGAAACTTCATTAGCTTTTATACTTTTTTCAGGTTACATTCAGGTTGCCTAAACAACTAGCTCATAAGGAAGTAGAAATAAGCATCATAGTCTTGTGGCTTTGGCAGGTTAAATGTTACTCCCCTATTTCTGTAAAGAATGGCACAATACTAAGTATCGCCCTGTTCTCAGGGGAGGTCATACCCAGAAATGTTTTTGACTTTTGCAGAGGGCTCTTTCTATCATTAATCTTCTATGGGGGGCATACAGATCTTTGCCTAGTCGTGGACCACTGCTCATCTAGATCTGGTACAGTTTAACTATTAATCTTTCTTTGTTTCGATACATCAACTTGTACCTGGGAGGCTTCAATCTCTGCATTCTTTCTTTGAGGGGCAAGTCATAACATGACTTCTTTTGTCCCGTCTATGCTGACCCACCTTCCCCACTTTCATAATGTAGCTTTCAAATATGCCCCTGTGTAAGGGAGAGGGGGTGCTTCTGACTCCATTCCCACCAGGCACTGCCAAAACGCTATTAATCAATTGTGACAGTATAATTATTTGTAACAATAATGGAGGGAGAATGCGTCGTCCCACTCTCATCCTCCTGCCCAGCTTCCTTGAAGTCTGAATGCAGGTCCAGAGATGACCCTGTCATGATCCCTGGCATTCTTGATGGGGTGCCACAATGGGGAAATAAAGAGAGGCACCTGTAGACCTGCTACACTGCTTGTGAAGAGACTCCAGGATCCTTGTGCTTCACGCCATTTGTACTTAGCCTGCTATGCCACCACCGCTCCCCCTTTTAGCTTTTTAATAAAGCTTTTTTCTTTTCTTTTCCTTGCCAACAGATTTTTATGTGTGTGGGGAGGGTGGGAATATTATTAATTTTTACAAGATTTTCTTTTAATTTGATAGGACAGAGAAAAAATGTGAAGGTAGGAGGAAGAGAGACACTTGCAAGACATGTTTCAGTGCTTGTGATGCTCTCCCTATTCAGATTGGTTCTTGGGCCTTGAACCCAGGTCCTAGTACATGGTAACTTGCACACTTAACCAGGTGTGCCACCACCCACCCAGTCCCCCTGTTATTGACTTGCAATTTGGAAAATATATTATTTTATGGGTCAGGTGGTGGTGCACCTAATTGAGCACTCACATGACAGTGCACAAGAACCCAGGTTCCAACCCCTGGTCCCCACCTGCAGGGGAAAGCTCACTAGTGGTGAAGCAGGGATGCAGGTGTCTCTCTGTCTCTCTATTTCCCCCTCTCATCTCAATTTCTTTCTGTCTCTATGCAATAATAAATAAATATGTTTTAAAATATATACATGTGGTGACACCCTGACACAGTGGTGACGTCAGCTTTAGTGACAGAAGGCTGACAGAGTGTGCAGTGATCTGCACAGGCGCATGGTGGACTGTAGGTGAACACAGACTGCTGCTGTGCAAAGCTTTGTGGGTAGGCTGAATAGACTTAAAAGGACAGCAGCCAGAACTCTGGGCTCTCTTTGACTGCGGCTTCTTCTCCTGGTCAGATGCCTCTCAGCGGAGGTGCCCCAGGCATCCATCCGCCATGTCTACTTCTCCTGGGAACTGAACACTTGCGACTCTGCTAGCCGGTAAACTTTTAGACCCCTCTACAGCCATGAGGAACCTTTACCAGAGCTTATAATTGTTTATCTTATGGGACTAAACTTTGATAACCATACTCATACTTTATAGACTGTTGGTATGCATGAGACCCCTTCTGTTTCATTTGGTTTAAATCCCCCCTGCTTAACACTATTCTATTTACATAACCACTTCATTCTATTTATATAACCGCTGTTAACAAGCACCTCCCTCCAGGGCATTGGTTCAATCCCCACTGTTTCATGATATGTTTTTCCTCCACCCCCCCTCCTTGTCACACTCTGATTGTCACCAGTCACTTTTCTCTCCACCCTCTCTATGTCACACCCTGTTTCCACCCTACTTGTCAAGTATATATAAAGACAGCATTGTGAGTTTTAGAGTACTTTACCTTTAGTTTAGCTTAGCTCGGCTTAGATTGTGCTGCGTCCTGCATGAATAAAGAGATACTGCCTACAGCTCAACTATGAGTCCCTGGTCGTCTGTTACCTGCCCGTGAAGCCAGCCCGGAGAAAACAACCTAACCCGTCGAAAACGACATATGGCGCAACAACGTGGGACCAGACCTGCGCAACTCCCAGATAAGTGAAGACTTTGCCTACCTATGCACTATGGTCTTCTCTTCTACTTACGAAGAGGTTTGCCAAAGCCTCTACTGTTTCATTATGAGACAGTTTCTCTGTCTCTGGAACATTTTACTCTGGGCCACACTTCGGTTCCCTCACCGGGAACTTTGGTTTCTTATGACCGGGATCATAGAGCTTGGGAGATGCACGGAGATTTCTCCTTGGACTTTCTGGATTCCCTCTCCCATGTTTCCTGAGGAAAAGGACTACATTTTGCTCCGGGCCACAGTTTGGTTCTTTATGACCGTGATCGTAGACCTTGGGATATGCATGGGGATTTCCCCTGGAACTTTCTGGACTTCTTCTCGAATGTTTCCCGTGGAGAAGGACTACTCTAATTTGAAGAACATTCTCGAGTACCCTGGCAGTTCCCAAGTATGGAGACATGTGGTTAGTTCTACTCTCCTGATTAGATTCTTTCTTCAATGGGAAGACGCTTTTAAAAATGGGTGCCTGAAGCAATCCAGCAGGAACAGTCAGAAACACCCTAAATGGAATTTCGAGGACCTTTTTGGACTAGGTCGCCCTCCGGGGATTCTTAATCCTACATGGTGAGATCTTGATAATCTGGTTCAAGTTGCGTTTCATAAGAGAATGATTTGAATGACTGAATTTTTGTTTGACATTGACTTAAAAAAAAAATGCTGGACGCAGCCATGATTTCTAGAGACATCCAGAAACAATCCAAAAAATTGTTTTTTTCCTCTTTTGATTTCTCTTTTACGTCTTGACATGAATCTGAAACGTTTAATCCTGAAAACTGTATGAGTTATGGGTGGGGCAGATAGTGCAATGATTATGTTAATTATTCTCATGCCTAAGGCTTTTAACCGTGGTTCTTCTGTTTACCTTTCCACATTTTATTGAGTTTAAACTGTTTTAACAACCTTGAAATGATACTAGAAAGGACTTCCAATTATAATGGAGTTATCAATTATAGTAAACTTCTAATCTGCTACAAGTTTTGTTTGACAAGTAAGTGAATTTCAGCTGTCAAGTCTTCACATGAAAAAGCATCTACTCAAATGGAAATCCCGGAAATCCATTTGGACCCCTGTTCTCTGACATCGCCCCCGGAAACCAATGAGGTGACCTGGCACGACCTGAAGAAACAGATTCACAGACTCCAAAGATCACTCTCTACAGAAAAGCAAAATTCTGGTGGCCAACATTCCCCATCGAGACAGACGTGCAGCGTTTCATCCTCCGGCATTTTCTTCTGTGGCCAGCTACTTTGGACTGACACCTCCATCGGACTTACTGGTACACACTGCTGTGTTTCTCAAAGACTAACTTCAGCCAATTGCCTTGAAACTTTATAGACCATGTCCCCTCGCCTGCAGGCTCTGTCCCAGAGGCAGAAAGCTCCCCCTCCTTATTAGGTTATGCCCACAGAGGCATGAAGCGCCCCAAGAGGCAAGAGATGCCCACAGAGGCAGGCAAACGCCCTTTGAGGCAAGAGATGCCCCCAGAGGCATGAAGCATTCCCAGAGGCAAGAAATGCCCTTTGAGGCAAAAGATGCCCCCAGAGGCATGAAGCATTCCCAGAGGCAAGAAATGCCCTTTCGCCTGCTAGGCCTTGCCCTTTGAGGCAAGAAAAGCTCCACTTGGCATCACACTGGTTATTGCTGCTCGCCTATTTTGTTTTCCATGTCTTATGCCAGTTCTTTTGAAAACGCCTGTACGATATACGTTTCTGTTCACCCCACAATGGCCATTAGTTAAAAATAAAGGGGGAATTGTTGGTATGCATGAGACCCCTTCTGTTTCATTTGGTTTAAATCCCCCCTGCTTAACACTATTCTATTTACATAACCACTTCATTCTATTTATATAACCGCTGTTAACAAGCACCTCCCTCCAGGGCATTGGTTCAATCCCCACTGTTTCATGATATGTTTTTCCTCCACCCCCCCTCCTTGTCACACTCTGATTGTCACCAGTCACTTTTCTCTCCACCCTCTCTATGTCACACCCTGTTTCCACCCTACTTGTCAAGTATATATAAAGACAGCATTGTGAGTTTTAGAGTACTTTACCTTTAGTTTAGCTTAGCTCGGCTTAGATTGTGCTGCGTCCTGCATGAATAAAGAGATACTGCCTACAGCTCAACTATGAGTCCCTGGTCGTCTGTTACCTGCCCGTGAAGCCAGCCCGGAGAAAACAACCTAACCCGTCGAAAACGACAATAGACCTAGCGTACACTTAACCCTTGATGCTAAGTGCTTTCTTCTTCTTCTAGCGTTTGCCCTTCTTCTGTAGCCAGTCAACAGCATCAGGTTGAGCCTGGTGTAAAGTTTCGAGACCTCCTTTGAATCTGGAGAGGTGGCAGTCATTGACTATGTGGGTCATAGTCTGTCTGGAGTCGCAGGGGCAGTTCGGGTTATCTCTGGCTCCCCAGCGATGGAACATAGCGGCGCACCGGCCATGGCCTGTTCGATAGCGATTGAGGAGGGCCCGATCATAACATGCTAGGTCAAAGCCGGGTTGACGCTTGCAGGGGTCTGTGATGAGGTGTTTGTTCTTTACCTCAGCTGACTGCCAGCTCTGTTTCCAAGAGACTGGAACAGAGAAGTTCAGTGTAGGCGTAGGGGACCAGATTGGGTGACGAGACGTCAAGCGTTGGGCAGGGTGGGCGAAGATATCCATGTATATTGGCAGGTCTGGTCGAGCGTAGACGTGGGAAATGAACGTAGATGATGCCGCATCCGGACGGATATCTGGCGGGGCAATGTTGCTAAGAACGGGCAGCCATGGAACCGGGGTGGAACGGATGGTTCCAGAAATTATCCTCATGGAGGAATATAATTTGGAATCGACCAAGTGGACATGGGGGCTACGGAACCATACTGGGGCACAGTATTCTGCAGTGGAATAGCATAATGCCAGAGATGATGATCGTAGTGTGGAAGCGCTAGCGCCCCATGAGGAGCAGCTAAGTGCTTATTTTGCCTTTTACCTGTTTCACCCTAATAAACCGTGTATTGATTAAACCAGTTCCCAGCTCCTGCTGTGAATCCTTCTATACACACCACAAGCAGCCCCAACCCCTTTATCTCTTTGTAAGTTAATTTACACTTAACCAGGTGTATCACCACCCACCCAGTCCCCCTGTTATTGACAGCAATTTGAAAAATATATTATTTTAGGGGGGCCAAGTGGAGGTGCACCTGATTGAGTACTCACATGACAGTGCGCAAGAACCCAGGTTCAAACCCCTGGTCCCCACCTGCAGGGGGGAAAGCTTCACGAGTGGTGAAGCAGGGATGCAGGTGTCTCTCTTACTCTCTATTTCCCCCTCTCATCTCAATTTCTTTCTGTCTCTATGCAATAATAAATAAATAAATATGTTTTAAAATATATACATATATTACTTTAGTGACTCAGTAAATAGAACATAAGAGGATTTGTTAGTTTGTTTGTTTCCCCACTCTGTTCCAGCATCTGGATGGCACATGTAATCTATATAGAGCTGAATACTGTGAGGCTTTGGGAAAAGAGATCATGAGAACCAGTGTGTTTGAATCATTATCTTTCCTGTTCAACTTCCAACTGCACCATATTGTTAGCTCTGTGGGCTGAGACAAGTTACTTAGTCACTCAGAACTTTTCTTAATATGTTAAAGGATAGAAATACAATGACTCTTTAGTCACTATCAGGCCACCCCATCAGCTGGGGCCTAGTCAGGGAGCCCTGAGATTCCCAAACAGACAACATGGGCCTAGACCTCAAATAAATCCCTCTCGCAGTGTTACTGGTCATCTGTATCAGGTACAATATAATAGACCCCTTTGTGGGACCCCATAGGACCTTGCCCTCAATTTGGATGAATAATGGTAGAGAATGTTCCATCCTCCGAAGGGAGGATGGACAACATATTCTATGTAACACCTGAGGAAGATGGGTCCTGATATTGGGGCAGCTTGGAATGTTCCTACTCATGACCACGGATTGTGAGCTCAGATCTACAGGGATGCAGAGGTCACACAGGCTCCTAAGATGAATATGGGCCCCAGATCATATCAAATTGATGGAGTTTACAGTCAACAATATTTATACACCTTTCCCATATTTGAGAGTGACTCTCTTCCCTGATCCAGCCATGACATTATCTCCCCAGACAATAAATTGGATCCACCTCCATATAAGATGTCAAGCTCAGGAAAAAAAAACAAACCTAGTATAGTCATGGGCCCTTTGGAATATAACTAAAATATGCCTACTAGTTAACTACAAAACAGAGACCCCCCCCCAACTCTTCATCTTCACTATTCAAGCCTTTAGGTTCATGACTAGTCAACAATTTGTCTGACTTTGTCTGTTAACTTTTTTCAACCACTAGGTTCCTGATGCTACCATGATACCAACCGGACTTCCCCGGGCAGACAACCCCACCAATGTGTCCTGGAGCCCCACTTCCTTAGAACCCCACCCCACTAGGGAAAGAGAGGGACAAACTGGTAGTATGGACCAAATTGTCAATGCCCATGTTCAGCATGGAAGAAATTACGGAAGCCAGACCTTCCACCTTCTGCATCCCATAAAGACCTTGGGTCCATACTCCCAGAGGGATAAAGAATAGGAAAGCTATCAGGGGAGGGGATGGGATGCAGAGTTCTGGTGATGGGAATTGTGTGGAGTTGTACCCCTCTTATCCTGTGGGTTTTGTCAGTGTTTCCTATTTTGTTTAATATTTATTTATTCATTTATTGCCTTTTTGTTGCCCTTGTTGTTTTATTATTGTAGTTATTATTACTGATGTTGTCACTGATATTGTCATTGTTGGATAGGATAGAGAGAAATGGAGAGAGGAAGGGAAAACAGTGAGGAGGAGAGAAAGATAGATACCTGCAGACCTGCTCCACCGCCTGTGAAGTGACTCCCCTGTAGGTGGGGAGCCTGGGCTCCAACCTTGATCTTTACACAGGTCCTTGTGCTTTGTGCCACCTGCTCTTAACCTGCTGTGCTACCGCCAGACTCCCCAGTGTTTCCTTTTGATAAACAAAAATTAAAAAGAAAGGAAGGAAGGAAGAAAGGAAGGAAGACTGACTACCTGTGTAAGCAATTAAGGCAAGGTGTTTCTCAAGGCCTCAGCTGAGTGGATGTGTCCTTTACCTCCTGCCCTCAGCCTTTCAAAACCCGTGATAAGAGGCCAGATTGTGGCGCACCGGGTTAAGCTCACACATTACAGTGTGCAAGGACTTAGGTCTACGGCCCTGATCCCCACCTGCAGGGGGAAAAGCTTCACAAGTGGTGAAGCAGGCTAGAGGTGTCTCTCTGTTTCTCTCCCCCTTTAGCTCCCCCTCCCCTCTGTCTCTATCCAATAATCAATAAATAAATAATTTTCACAAAGAAATTAAAAGTGATGATGGTTAAGGAAAAAATGACATAACAGCAAAATAGTTGTTTATTAGAATCCTAGAAAAAAATGAATCTTTTGCATATAGTTAGACTTTTTTTTTCTTTCTTACTTTATTTCTCTTTCTTTCAGCCAGGGTACTACTCATATTTGCCTTATGGTGATGTTTGACTGTGGGGTCTCAGAGCATCCGGCATTAAATCATTCACATGCTGATGATGCTACTTCTTCAGGCCCAGCCTTTTTCTATAGTTTAACAAAATAGAGATTTATTTTTCTCAGACAGCCACTCACACCTCCAGACCATCTCTATGTTATTCACAGAATCATGGACATATATGCACATATGCATTTATATATTATTATTATTATTATTTACCAGAGCACTGCTCAGTTCTGGCTTATGGTGATGTTGGGGATTGAACCTGGGACTTTGGAGCCTCAGACTCTTTGCATAACCATTATGCTATCTACCCCCACCCTGCTCTTGTATATTCTTTTCCAAACATTTTTGGACTGGCAGTAATATTGAGCACCATCCCTAACTTCTCTAGTAGATTCTTAAAGAATATATGTATACTCTGACTTCAAAAACATACCTGGTGGATTTTTTTCTTTTAGAGATAAATTACCTTAAATCCACCCTTTTATTTCCTTTTAGTGTTTTAACCTTAAAACATGAGAATATAGTAATTTTTGTAGGGTTAGATAAAATGTCATTTTGTTTTGTAAATGTTGGATTTTTTTTTTGCCTCTAAAATAAAGAACACAATAATAGTGTTTTCAAAAGTTACATTTACAACCAACATTTATCTTTTCTTCTTCCTCTTCTCCTCCTCCTCCTCCTCTTCCTTCTCCTCCTCTCCCTCCTCCTCCTCCTCCTCCTCCTCCTCCTCCTCCTCCTCCTCCTCCTCCTCCTTCTTCTTCTTCTTCTTCTTCTTCTTCTTCTTCTTCTTCAAATTTTTGAGTTTCTATAGGGCAGAGGACCCAAGCAACATTTATGGGCTCCTGTGGCCAAATATGTTCTGAGCTGTGAAGAAGAATGACCCGAGTCTAGAGCCGCACCACCCAGAACACACCCTATCTTGCCTGATCATGGAGACTAAGCAGGATATAATGGATAGGATATAATGTCCAGGGTAAGACATTTTGCTCATGCAAACTAATGAGTAGTCAAGTAGCAGAAAAATCAGTGACTCAGTTTTTTTAAGAACCAAGAGAAAAACAGTATTGCAAGAGAGGAGAGAAGGGGGAAGTTTAGAGTCAGAAAAATAGCTCATTGGGTAGTTGACTGCTTTGCCATGTAGATGACCCAGGTCTAAGTCTGCCCCCACTGCATTGTGGGAAGTGCTTGTGCTATAATCTCTCTCACTTTGTATCTGACGTCCTGCATCTCTATATCTATCCAAAAATAAAATATAGAAAAATTTCTTATTTACATCTGAATTTTAGGGGAGGAGGCAAAATGAGGGCTTTTATGTTGTATAAGAGGAAATTAGGGGGGAAAAGTTCTATACTAAGGGAACTATAACATACTATCATTGAACATACACTAGAGGGGCCGGGCAATGGCACACCTGATTAAGTGCACACACTACAGTATACAAGGACCTGGGTTCAAGCCTCTGGTCCCCACTTGCAGGGGGGAAACGTCATGAGTGCTGAAGCAGGGCTGCAGATGTCTCTCTTTCTCCCCTTCTCTCAAATTCTCTGTCTCTATCCAATAATGATAAAATAAATTATCATACATTAGAATAGCACATGATGTTAAAAGAGCAAAGAGAAGACAGTTCCAATGTTACTTACTTTCCTTGTTTTTTTAAAAATAATTTTATCATACTGTTTTTGCCACCTGGATATCTGGGTATTGATATGTGTTAGGAGAGAATATGTCTCTCTCATAGGCCTTGCCGAACACTTGAGTCCAGAAGAAATGACTGATATCACCTGAAAAAGGTTTCCTTCAAAGTTTTGTTGAGGATTGTAAATTTTTTCGGATTGTATAGACCCTTAGTATAGACCCTATTGTATCACTGCTTCTAAATTCGAGCCTACACTGCTATATCAAACTATGAGTGTTTTTCTTCCATATAAAGTATGGACTTTCTGGAGGGCTGGGAGATAGCTCAATCATACAGTTCACACTCTGTCACCCATAGGACTGAGTTTCCAGCACCCAACACCACCTGGAAATACCATGAAAAAAGAAGATTTCCCCAGCATTTGAGTAGTGCTGTGTCTCCCTATTCCTCATCTCTCTCTCTCTATATATATATATATACACACACACACACACACACACACACACACACACACACACACACACACACACACACACATATCCCCTAGAAATGGTAGTCTTTGATGTGAACAAAGCATCCAAAGAAAACTAAGTGAATCTTTGGTGAAGTTGTGGCTGGCCAGCAGAGTTCAGGGATCTCTGTTCCTGCAGATCATGACTCCCGCTATCACTCTTTTGTTCTTCTCCAATGTCTGTGTTCTTTGTAAATTTCCTCTCTTCCTTTGAGAAGGACCCAATTTTGGTGTCATCATCAGTCTAGTGAAAGCATATTCTTGCTATCAACAGTCTAATGCATCATTTTTAGGTTTTTACACAGTCATCCTCTCAAGTCTCACAGTGGACAAATTTTCCACTGCCGAGTCTCACCTTGGTACCCTCACATGGCTCTCTGCTTCTCCAGAACTCTCTTGAGGGCACCTTTGACATCAGTATTTCTCAGACTATAGATGAGGGGATTCAGCATTGGGTTGAAGAGACTGTAAAACAAGGAAAGGACTTTCTGCTGTTCCTCAGGGTTGCTGGACTTGGGGGCCATATACATGACGATGGCACTGCCAAAGAAGAGCCCCACCACGCAGAGGTGAGAGGAGCAGGTGGAGAAGGCCTTCTTGCGGCCCTCCCCTGACTGGATCCTGAGGATGGCCACCAGGATGCGAGTGTAGGACACCAGCACCAGACACAGGGGTCCCACTAAAATAAACACGGAAGCAGCAAAGATGACAATTTGGTTGAGTGTAGTGTCTGCACAAATCAGCTTAAGGACAGACAGGACTTCGCAGAAGAAGTGGTTGATAATATGAGGCCCACAGAAGGGGAGCCTCAGGATAAGGACCACATGAACCAGAGCCAGGAGGAAACCACACACCCAAGAAGTCACTGCCAGGGCGATACAGACTCTCCAGCTCATCTTGACAGAGTAATGGAGAGGGTGACAGATGGCCACATAGCGATCGTAAGACATCACCACCAGAATAAGGCACTCAGTGTGAGCAAAAGCCATGTATAGAAAGGTCTGCATTATGCATGGAATAAAAGAGATAGCCTTTTTCCTACTCAGAAGGTTTGCAAGCATCTTGGGGACATTGTTGGAAGCATAGGAGATGTCCACAATGGCCAGGTGGGAGAGGAAGAAGTACATAGGGGTGTGCAGTCTGGAGTCCAGCGTGATGAGCCCCAGGATGACTCCATTGCCCAACAGGGTGAAGACATAGAACATGGAGAAGAGCACGAAGAGAAGCGTCTGTAGTTCTGGGCTGAGTGAGAACCCCAGGAGAATGAATTCCGTGACCCATGTCTGATTTTCCTTCATGTCCTGGTGATGCACTGTGTGGTGAGCTGAGAAGCAAATGCAGATTCATCCAGGTCAGTTACTGTACAGCAAGAAGGGGCTTACTGGTGGACACTCTATGTTGCCCCAGTGAACAACCCCTTTCAAAGCTTTATATCTCATCCTTTCTTCCACAGCAGAGCAGAAAGAAAGTCAGCTAGGGCAGGGAGTCAGGTAGTAGCACAGTGGGTTAAGCACACTTGGCCTGAAGCGCAAGGACCTGGAGTAAGGATCACGGTTTGAGCCCCTGACTCCCCACCTGCAGGGGAATCACATCACAGGTGGTGAAGCAGGTCTGCAGGTGTCTATCTTTCTCTCCCCCTCTCTGTCTTCCCCTCCTCTCTCCATTTCTCTCTGTCCTATCCAACAACAATGACATCAAGAAAGTCAGCTAGAGCACTAAGAAGACACTCAACTCCTGACACCCCAAGATTTTTCACAAGTGGTCTTGTCAATTATCCCTCTTTGATAGGGAGATTATTTTAAGTAAGAAACTTCCAAGAGACTAAAGAAAATTCATTGCCCTTTGCCTTAAGCAAAGTGAATGTCTAAAGCCATACCACCCTGAACATACCCAGACTCGTTTGACTGCAGAATTTACATAAAGTAATATCACTGTGCACTCAACCCGGTGCTCCACCTCTCGCCCCCAATAATGTCAATTTCAATGCCAGGGTGCAGGCCTCACAAAGTCCACCCAAGGACTCTAGAGATAAAGGCTATCAGCTTTGAGGTTCAAAGAACTGCACCAAATCTGAACTTCCGTTCCACAGTAGGATAAAGAGCTCCACTTATCATTCTGTACAAATACAGTAAAAGTCCCCCTACTATCCCATAAAGAGACCTTCACAGCATCTTTATCTTGTAAATTCTCAATAAATGAGGTGAACAATTGGGGAAAAAAAGGAAATGTCACTCAAGTATTGTCTTTTCACTCATCTAAAAGCATCCGCTATTGCTATTTACACTCCTTGTGTCTGCTTTTCTGAGAGCACCTCTCTCCTTCCAAAAGGTAGAGCTACCTCCCCTCTACTCTGTTTCTGAGGCCTAAATTGTGAATATAATGTAACTCAGGGGCATATACAATGAGCTGCATAATCATTGTAGTTCCTCTGCACATGTAATTAAATTGAATTTTCCCTTTGTTCACTAGACAGATACATTGATTGCTTTCATTCTGTCTGAAGGATTAACTCAGACTCTAATGAAACTAAGAAAGTGAGAGAATTTCCTCGTGGCCAAAAGTAGAAAAGGACATGGGATGTCATATATTATTTTGAATTATTTAAGATCATGTCTAGGGCCCTGAGTCAGCTCAGTCTGAATTGTGTGCCTAAGGCTCCAAATGTTGCAAGTTTAATGCCCAAGCACCACCTTTTTCCGGAGCTCAGTAGCATTCTGATGTTACTTCTTCCTTTCCTTGCTCTTTCAGTTTCTCTCTTTCTTTCTCCTTTTTAAATATTTTATTTATTTATTAATTAGTGAGAGGGATAGGAGGAGAGAGAAAAAAACAGATATGACCCTGGTACGTGTGCTGCTGGGGATTGAACTCAGGACCTCATGCTTGAGAGTCCAGCACTTTATCCACTGTGCCACCTCCCAGACCACTTCTTTTTCTGTCTCATAGTAAATAACTTAACTAATTAAACCTTTAAAATTGCATTCACGGGAAGTCAGTCGGTAGCACAGCAGGCTAAGTACACATGGCACCAAGTGCAAAGACCAGCCTAAGGATCCTGGTTTGAGCCCCTGGCTCTCCACCTGCAGGGGAGTCGCTTCACAGTCTGTCTTTCTCTCCTCATCTCTGTCTTCCCCTCCTCTCTCCATTTCTCTCTATCCTATCTAACAGTGATGACATCAATAACAACAACAATAATAACTACCACAATAAAACAACAAGGGCAACAAAAGGAAAAGTAAATTTAAAAAACAATAAAAAATAAAATTGCATTCACTACTGATGACAGGATGTGCATGCTTAGCAAAATGATGACCATGACAAAACAAGTTGCTTTCCGTAACAAGCGATCTGTTTACTTTTCAACCATCCTTCCACTTTCTCTTTATCATGGATTCTTTCAGTATCTGTACAGATTATAATTCATACATGAGGTGCTCAGTGTATTATTAGTGGGTATAGATAAAAATGGAAGAATTAGAGGATAGTGTTTCAAGAAACTCTTTATCTCTATGTTTCCTAATTTGGTAATCTTACCAGATAAAGTTTCAGTGAGTGTTTTTAATTGCGTTGCACTTCTTGAATGCTATGCACACAAAACTGACTGTTTCCTTTTGGGGTATGATCTGGACACCATCATAGTAGTAAGCACAATACAAGCACAGGGCAGGGATTTTACCGATGTCAAGAGTTAAAAGCATTTGTATTTAGACTACTTCTCTTTTACATCCTCCGCTGTTTTCCTGATTAAAGGTAGACACTGTTTCTGACTCAGTGACGCTGATGAATGAAAGTTGGGGTGGGTGTATACCATGAGATAAACAGATGGAGGAATAGAGGGCCTTCATTGTAATAGAAAGACTATCTGGAGGGAAAAAAAAAGGGGGGGTATCTGAAATGCAGACTCTTGAGTGTAATCTATTCTCCCAACTCTTCTTCTGTTTTTCTCTGCCTGCCAAGGATATTCCACCAAGGATATAGTGACATTCCAGAGGACTCTGTGCCAATGACATTCTAAGCCACTTCTGAAAATCCCAACCCTGTCTTAAACCCAGAAAGGTCCCTAAAACTTGTCCCTTTACCTGCCATTCAGTGTACTGATTTCTGAAGCCCCACAGCCCTCCAGATGCTAGCCTCCGGGTCAACTAAAAGAATTTGCAAAAACTTTTACTCACTGTGGCACCAGCTCTGCTCTTGGCTCAGAGATGGGGTTAGATTTTGAATAAATCTCACAGGAATTGCCAAAGACTGTGATGTTTAAGGCCACAGATATCACTCCCTCTGATAGCCTTGAAAGAAAGCTTGGAAATACAGGCCCATCTCTTCTGTTCTCTGAGCACAGGTTGGACCCTGCTCACTGCAGGTACCAGCAAAGAGGATTTATAGTCAGATCATTTCCACATGAGACACCTCAAGTTGTCACAGAGGGCCTCTAAGGGAGAGTAATGAGGACACACATGGTAAACTGACCTTTTCAACCAGGAGAAAGAAGAGTTGTTTGCTCACATGTCTCCATTTTCTCTGGACCCTAGAGATGGATGTTCAGAAGAAAGGGAGCCAGCTTGCCTTGATTTAATACCCAAGTGAATGCATTCACTCAAAACTTTATATAGTATATGCTCCTGAGACCACACTGTCTATATACTCCCCAAGTACTTGGATGGTGCTAGGTCCCAGAAAGTCAATTTTTCCCCAATGGATTTATTGGAACTGTGAGGAAGTAAACACCATTCCTTGTAGTTAATGACTTAAATATTGGCATTGATTTCTCACTCCTTAGATAAATCAGAATTGGTTGTTGGTAGGTAAGAAAACATATTTCCAGTGATCTTGCCCTATGGTGGTGAAATACTAAGTATGAGTCCCCACCATATGGCACCAAAAAGTAAGTGAGGAGAGAAACTTAACTAGTGGTAACCTTCAACATGGGTCATGTAGAGTCCTTGAGGTGTAAAAGGCATCAAAATGAAATTCAGTGATCCAGAGGTTGCTCAGAGGGAAGGGCATAAGCCTTGACTTGCATGTTGTACAGTTTTGAGATCTGACACCATATGAGAGTATCATGGCACCAGTGGGCATCTCTAATGCTGTGGCGTATCTCCCACTCTCTTCGTCTCTACCTTGATAAAAAAAAGTCAACCCAGGAATGGTAAAGTTGAATATGTGCAAGGCTATGTCTCAGCACACACACATGCGTGTATACATAGAAACACAAATACGCATCAAAATTTACATCATTGCTGTGAAATATATATAACATTAAGTTAAATGAATCTTATAGTGTTTGGTGTCTTGGATTGAGATGTTGACTTTAGATTCACATACTAAATATTTAATGGAGTAATCCTTAACTTTTTTTTCCCTCTTGTCTTTTTTATGTGCATTTCAGGCTTATGTGAAATTTTAAGGTGTGTGTGTGTGTGTGTGTGTGTGTGTGTGTGTCCTCTTTCAGTAAAGTTTTGGAAAGAAACATCCAAAATTAACGTATCAGAACACATTTGTTTTTTTACTGGAGAGAGGAAGTTCCAAAGTCCCTGCACCACCATAAGCCAGAGCTGAGCAGCGCTCTGGTAAAAGATAAAATAATAATAAAAGATAACATACATATAGATATAGATATATATAGATATAGTAACTAAAAAATTCTTGTGGACTTTGACTGGGGTTTAAACAAATGGAAGGTCTATTACATCGTGGCTATTTAGATGCAGCAAACTAGGCAAAGGAGCAAAGGTCAGCTTAGTCATGAGGGCCAGGAGCCATGAATCCATCAGCTAGTTATGAGCTGTGAGCAATCAGCTACATGTGTTCAGGGAAGTGGCATGGTGGGTCCCTGAGAGAAGGAGAGCAGACAGAGAGCAACAGGTGCTGGTGCTCATGTGGGTGACCTCGAAACAGAGACAAGCCACTGGCTTTCCCGTCAGAGATTCAAGGGATGTGCGTGATGCAGAAGGAAACTCCAGGAGAAATTCAGGTATGAACTTCCAATTTTATTCAGAAAGGAGAGGGCTTGTATAGCAAAGTGGAACAATGAACACTTTCACATATGTCAGTAATCACAGGTTTTCAAAAGGTCAGTACCCCTATGGTGGGGAGGGCTAAGGAATGACAGGAATTTATGAGATACAAAAAGGTCAAAACAATTAGTTTCCATGAGGCAAGAAATGCTAATTATATAAAGGTGTTAAGAGAAACATGGTTGTTAAGCCAGCAGAGTGAGATAAGGCAGAGAATGGCAGAGTATGGATGTAAGTCATGATGATCAAAGAACAGGGAAGTGAGGTGTGTGGGGGTCTCCTTGTTATGTTACTGGCAAGGCAGTGCGATGGGAGTATTCTAGCAGGCAACCATTTGGTTTATAGCAGGGGAATGAGTTAAGTGTTAGAAGTTGCAGGCCTCTGTGAATCCTGGGAGACTGACAAAGGGGAACTAAGTCAGGAAAGCTTTTCCCACCAAACTCTATCCCTGAAAGGGAGAGACTGACAGGTGGGGTTTCTTTTCAGACCTCCATCTCAAGGATGGGGGAGTTCTCCTATGCTCTACCATGCTTTCACATAATCCTACAAGCAGGAACAAAAGAGAAGGAACAAAGTTCAATTTCTGGCAGACACTCACTTAAATAAACTTCCTATATACTTACAATATCTTGTGGGTTTTCGTAAGTCCATTGTACAATTTTCAGGCTGATGTCAGCAGTATGCTAATTACGTTCATGTACCAACAATAGATAGATAGTAGTAGGAAGAGAGAAATAAACCTGAAATGATTTAATAACACCTGGAAGCTTGGGATAAGACTCCTGAAAACTGTGACCCATCAAAGTTTCTGCTCACCTTTCTTTGTTTTACAGATTTTATTTTCATTTGTTCTTCATAATTTTCTCTTCAACTTATTTCATTTTCTCTTGCCTTCTTCTTCCTTCTTTCTTTCCCTTCATTTTATTTTGCCATATGTTTGTTGTCCTTTTTTCTTTATATTTTCTTGTATCTTTCCCATTCAATACTACCTTCTCTCTTCTGAATGTAAATTGTTTCTAGGTATAATCTGAGTCAAATTTAAGAAGGACTCTCAAGCAGAGGATTTGAGTTAAGAAAGCAAAGAGCAAAATCAAAACAAAACAGAAATGGATAGCTAGATAGATGGATATCTAGATAGACAGATGGACAGATAGAGAAAGGAAGGGGAAATGAAAGAAAGAAAGAAAGAAAGAAACATAGAAAGAAAGAAACCTTTTAGTAGTCACAGATTGTAAAATACCTATAATAATTCTCACCTAAAATTTATCACCCTTCAACTTCTAAAAGTTAAAATGGGAACAAATGTACATATTACCCAGTAATGCACTCTATTGACTTACTTTTCACTTCCAAGTAATCTAATTCTTCCAGGAAATTTAATTCTAGGCTGAAGAAAAATACAGTTTGGATTTGGTTAAAGTACATTCTTGAAAAATAACTTGGAGTTTGACACTTAGTAATCAAAACTGAGTTGTCTTTACATGCCAGCCACTCTGCTATAGTGGGAAGTAGCAATATAAATACATCTATCTCTTCTTCCAAAGATAACTTTAATACTATATAAAAAATCTATGGGCCCAAAGGATTAAATGGAAAAAGGAGGCTCTCTTCAATAATGGTGCTGGGAAAAGTGGGTTGTAACATGCAGAAGAATGAAATTGAACCACTTTATCTCACCAGAAACAAAAATCAACTCCAAATGGATCAAAGACCTGGATGTCAGACCAGAAACAATCAAATACTTAGAGGAAAACATTGGTAAAACACTTTCCCACCTACACCTCAAGGACATCTTTGATGAATCAAACCCAATTGCAAGGAAGACTAAAGTAGAAACAAACCAATGTGACTACATCAAATTGAAAAGCTTCTGCACATCCAAAGAAACAAAGAGTCCCCTAACAGAATGGGAGAAGATCTTCACATGCCAGACATCAGACAAGAAACTAATCACCAAAATAGATAAAGAGCTCAGCAAACTTAGCACCAAAAAAGCAAATGACCCCATCCAAAAATGGGCAGAGGATATGGACAAAACATTCACCACAGAGGAGATCCAAAAGGCTAACAAACATATGAAAAACTGCTCTAGGTCACTGATTGTCAGAGAAATGCAAATTAAGACAACACTAAGATACCACCTCACTCCTGTAAGAATGGCATACATCAAAAAGGACAGCAGCAACAAATGCTGGAGAGGTTGTGGGGACAGAGGAACCCTTTTACATTGCTGGTGGGAATGTAAATTGGTCCAGCCTCTGTGGAGAGCAGTCTGGAAAACTCTCAGAAGGCTAGACATGGACCTTCCATATGATCCAGTAATTCCTCTCCTGGGCTTATACCCCAAGGACTCCCTAACACCCAACCAAAAAGAGGTGTGTACTCCTATGTTCATAGCAGCACAATTCATAATAGCTAAAACCTGGAAGCAACCCAGGTGCCCAACAACAGATGAGTGGCTGAGAAAGCTGTGGTATATATACACAATGGAATACTATGCAGCTATCAAGAACAATGAACCCACCTTCTCTGACCCATCTTGGACAGAGCTAGAAGGAATTATGTTAAGTGAGCTAAGTCAGAAAGATCAAGATGAGTATGGGATGATCCCACTCATCAATAGAAGTTGACTAAGAAGACCTGAAAGGGAAACTAAAAGCAGGACCTGACCAAATTGTAAGTAGGGCACCAAAGTAAAAGCCCTGTGGTGAGGGGTAGACATGCATCTTCCTGGGCCAGTGGGGGGTGGGAGTGGGTGGGAGGGATGGGTCACAGTCTTTTGGTGGTGGGAATGGTGTTTATGTACACTCCTAGCAAAATGTAGTCATATAAATCACTAGTTAATTAATATGAGATGGGGAAAATTAATTGTATGTCTCGAAGTTTTCAAAACACAGACTGAATCTTTTTAATATATAGGCTGTGTATTTGATAGGTGGACTCTCTCAAAAGCCTAGACCAAGTAGATCAGAAGCAACCAATAGCACAGCTATATACAGGATACTGGGTACTGTACAGCAAACCCTAACAAAAGGACTTTTCAAAGTTAACCCAATTACCAAATAATGTGATGTTAACATTAACTATTGATTGTCCTTTTGAGCCCTAAGACAGCAGGAACCCCACATCTCCATATAGAGCTTCTACTTCCCCCAGTCCTGGAACCCTTGGTTAGGGCCCACTTTCCTGTATGCCTCTCCCAATCCATATCAAATAATAGTGTATCTGCCGATCACAACCTAATCAACGCAACGATGGCCACCTCAACATGCTTCACTTCAGACTGTGTCCAGAGACTTCACATGTGGAATGACAACCCTTCAGCTTCATTACTTGGGTGAGACCTTTCCTTTCATAGTACACTCTAATTCCATCTCAGGTGGTTCACTTTCTAACAAAGTCCCAAAACCTAGATATACACCAGTTTCTGTGAGAGAGAGCATATGTTCACATGTATCCATAAACTACTGCAAAATATATATTTGAAAGCAGAAGTACACTAGAGTTTGCAGTGAGTATCCCCCTAACACTTCCTCTCCACTATTCCAAGCTTTGGGTCCATGATTGCTCAACAATTTGTTTGGCTTTGTATGTTAACTCTCTTTTCAGTCACCAGGTTCCAGATGTCATCAGGATGCCGGCCAGGCTTCCCTGGACTGAAGACCCCACCAATGTGTCCTGGAGCTCAGCTTCCCCAGAGACCCACCCTACTAGGGAAAGAGAGAGGCAGACTGGGAGTTTGGATTGACCAATCAATGCCCATGTTCAGCGGGGAAGCAATTACAGAAGCCAGACCTTCCACCTTCTACAACCCACAATGACCCTGGGTCCATGCTCCCAGAGGGATAGAGAATGGGAAAGCTATCAGGGGAGGGGATGGGATATGGAGATTGGGTGGTGGGAATTGTGTGGAGTTGTACCCCTCCTGCCCTATGGTTTTGTTAATTTATCCTTTCTTAAATAAAAGAAAATCTATTAGTAAGTACTCTAAATAAATATTGCATTCACTTTCTATCACAACTATAGCATATTTATTTGTAATTGACTGAAATAATAAGAGGGGCTTCATATTTTTATAACTAGATGAGAATAAGTCAAAAGGGAATTCAAGAGTATCTGAAACTTGAAATTCAAAGCAAAATTTCCCTGAAGTTTTCTAGGCTGGCTAAATGCATATGACTTAATGATTACTGATATGGAATTACCCCACAGACCAAATTTTAAAAAAATATTCCCAGTCTTGGAGCCAGGCAATGGCTTGCCTGGTTGAGTGCACATATTACAATGTGCAAGGACCCAGGTTCAAGCCCCTGGTCCCTACCTGCAGAGGAAAAGTTTCACAAGTGGTGAAGCAGGGCTGCAGGTGTCTCTCTGTCTCTCTCCCTCTCTCTCACCCCTTTCCTCACAACTTCTGGCTCTCTCTATCCAATAACTAAATAAAGACAATAAAAATTATATGTATTCGAGTCTTAAGACAGTGTCTTTGGACTTTAGTGTCTTATTTTTATTCATCAGAGGAAACCTGAGGTTTAAAACTTTGCATTCCACCCTTAACTCTCATAATCTAAATTACACCTAAAGATAAATGGATATAAACCATCATTGCAAACTCTTTAATCTATTTGAAAAGCTAGAAACCTTCTAACCTAAGTTTAAATGTTCAGCTTTGCTTTAGTCTCTGTCTGGACATAGGATTGCTCTTAATACCCTAAAACCTTAAGCTGAGTTTACATTTATCTGTATAGGCATAATCCTCCATCTCCTAAAAGCTAAAGAAGCAAAAGTGAATTAGTTAACAAAGCAAAGCAGAACTCTTGCACTCTAAGAACATAGCAGTGGAAACCAGCAAAGTTGGGGACATAATTGAATAAAGCAAACCCAAAATGTATAAAGATATAGTAGCCATACAGGTGTCAAATTATAATGCCGTGCACTTAAAACCTACATAGTACTCTAAACGAATCTACTTCAATTACTTCTGAGTGGAAATGAAAAATAAAATGACAATGATTGCTTCTTACAGTATGAAATCACACTATAAACGATTGTTCCAATTAAGATTTTCTTTCTTTTTTTTTTTTTTTGCTTCTAGGGTTATTACTGGGCCTTGGTGCTGGCGCAATGAATCCACTCCTGATGGCCATATTCTCCATTTTATTGGACAAGACAAAGAATAATTGAGAGAATAGGGGAAGATAGGGAGAGAGAAAGATAGACACTTGCAGACATGTGTCACCACTTGTAAAGCATAACCCCTTGCAAATAGAGGCTTGAACCTGGATCCTTGTACAGGTCCACTTACCTTGTGTGCTTAACTGGGTGCATCACTGCCAAGTCTTCACCATCTTGAATATTTAAGAATTTCTTAACATCAGATTTCTTGGGAGTGTCTCTGTGTGTGTATATGCAATCTTTAGATTTCAATGTGATTAACACTTTTTTTTTTCTTTTCTTTTTTATACCAGCTCTGACTAATGGCGTCTGAGGGGGATTGAACCTGGGACTTGGAACCTCAGGCATGAGAGTTTCTTTGCACCAATTTGCTCTCTACCCCTGTCTAACATATTTTAAATTTGTGTCTGATTATTAACAACAAAACTGTTCTCTTCTTAGTATATTGAGTGAGCAACCCATTCATTTCTAGTGATATTTTAGTAAGTAGGGTTTAGACTAAGCATATTGGTTTCTGCCCAGTTCCTCCGCCATAGTTCCATTTTTTCCTTTGTAATTTATTAGAAACTTGTAGAATATAGTCTACAGCTAAACTAACATTTTCTTTTCTTAATAACTTTGTGTTCCAGGTTTATTCTCCATTGATGATCCTGGCCTAAGTCAATCACTAGAAAAAATAGTCACCAAATGGCAAGTTTCTATTTCACTAATTTCTTCTACAGTTATGAGTTGGCACTCTTCTACCAAATGGGGAATTTGTGTCTTTCATTTATTTTGTTGCTCATATATTTGTTTATATCATATGGAATAAAAAAAACTCATGTTCTATTCAGTGTTTATAATCTATTACTTTCAATTTGTATTTGTCAAATGACTTCAGAGAGATTCTAATTGTTACAGCCCCACAATTATTTTTTTTCTTATTTGAGGCATATAAGTTATCACCATTTTTTCTTACAGTTTTTTCTTTAATTTTACTCTAGAATTAGCCATCTCTTCAGGGAACAGATACTTTTTAGTATTTACAAATCAAGACCTGGGTCTTAGGTGTTCTTACTGCCAGTAGGATGCTTTTGTTTCTAAGACTTTCAGGGCAGCAAACAGGTGAGAAAAGAAACCACCTGCATGCCAACACACACTTACACAGGCATCTCTTACTATTTCTATATTTATACTTTTAAAACATGAATTCACTGAAAATAGTTAACTACATATCACATCTAAAACTTCCATTTTTTGAAAGGCACTAATAGCTCCTGAAAAGATGTTGATCATCTTTTATTTATTGAACTTAATGTAATCTTCTTTTTTTTTCTATTAGGGTTATCACTGGGATTCTGTGCCTACATGATGCCATCTATCTGGAGACCATTACATATCCAGTAAGAGAATGAGAGAAAGGGAGAAAGAGGCAGACAGGAGAGCTACTCCACCATTCATGAAGCTTCCCCCTTTCCTGTGGTTTTGACAGAAGTCCTTGAGTATGATAGCATATGTGTCCTACTGAGTACACCACCACCTGGCCCCTCACCTACTTTTCTTAGAGAAATACAAATTAGACCAACAAAGAGTTATCAACTTACACCTAACTTAGATCTGTGAGGATGGCTAGTACCCAGAAGATTTGAGACAACTTCAGAAACAGAGAGAAGGGAATCCTTGAACACCAGGCGTGGGAATGTAAGCTGGCATAGCCATGATGGGAAGCAGTATAAGCTTAGCTCAAAACATGAAAAAAAGCAAATTTCTTTCTGTTGGGGAGGTGGTTCAGTGGGTAGAACACAAGGTGTGCATGTATGAGGCAGAAGATATTATGTTTGGTGAAACAGGTCAACAGAGAGTGACAGACACCATATGGTTTCATTCATATCTGATAGACAAACAAAACAAATAGATAGATGAAATAAATACAACCAAACTACAGACTTTAAGACTTAATTAAGGCTGCTGGAAGAAGAGAAGAAGGTGAGTGAATCAAATAAAAAGACCCCATTGCATCGGAATAAATAAAAGTGGGCCTGTAGTGGGGAACAGAATGCAGTCAATAGACATGTAGGTAGGTCAAGGGTGTACACCGGAAACCCATAGACTGTTATAATGTGATGTTGTTTCACTTCTGTTTGGTCTGGGGTCCCAGAGCATGGGGCCTCTTTTCATCAGTTCCTCTATAGACTAAGTCTGCAGACTCCTGTCCGGGTAAGAAGTTTTACAGCTCAGCAAAGAGTGGAACAATCATCAGATAAGTTTACCCGTTTACAACCTCCACCCCCATACCCTGCTGCTAGTAGCCTCAAGTCTGCAAACTCTCAGAATTTCTTGGAGTTCATGTGACTTCTCATTGGTTTATCCTCCTTTTCTGCAGGTTTGACATTAATAACCCCTCTTATTGGAGAATCACTTCCTCCTGCATTTTCCATATGGAAAAAAACATGCTGTAACTTTTCTTGTTGGATAGTTCTTTGATTTTCCCCTGTGGCTTATACCTTTAAAATGTGTTGAATCTTTTTTTGTACTCAGAGTCAACTTACTGATTAAATTTTTGTTTCTGTCATATACTACTTTACTCGAAAATTCTTTCTAGAACTAACTGAAATCAGTTTCTCTAAATTTTTACACAAGCCATCTCTCTACAATATACAAGGAGTTTCTTTTTTCCTTTAATATTAGTTGCCTTCTGTATTTTTTTCCTCAGGAGGTGTTTGAAAATGAGGGAGAGGGTTAAATTTCATCAGTGAAATCATGTGACTATCTCTCTTCTTTGGACTGTCTATAATTAATCTATTTCATCTGATTTCTTCTCATATTTCCCTAATGCCAACCCTTTCCTGTGGACAGTGCTTGACAGTATGTAAACTAATATGAATCTGAGACCAAAAGACTCAAAATAATTAGTTTGCTTCATGAATACACAGCAGCCTTTTCCATTACGTGGCTTCTTGATCCAAATACACTTCTACAAGAGTTTGAATTAAACGTTTACTTCTCAGCAAATGGATTGATTCCACTAATTGGTTTATGTAGATATTAACGCATAGACATAATCTTGTGTGCCGATTTCCCTGGAAAGAGGGACTCACCTGCCTCCTATATCAAATTAATTAAAGACTCTAGGGAACCTGAATCTGGGGATTTTTCACTTGGAAGTAAAAATACATTTATTCTCCTCACTGAAGAATGCAGTTTCACCCGTCTCTAGATAACAGGACTGAACGGAGGACTTCCCAATCTCTATTCAGATTTGAAATTAACTGGAAAAGTCTCAGCCCTCAGTAACCTATTAAAGCTTTCTGGAGTGTTATGTACCCCGCCCCCAGTGTCTGTGTCTGAGTCTGTGTATGAATCTAGAGAGATTTTCAGTTGAAAGGTTCAAGTACTTCAGAGCCTGTCTAGGAATACCCCCTCCAGGGGTTCTTAATTTTCTGGCTCTTTCTCTCCCACAGTTGAGTGCGAACCCCAGGGTACCCAAACCACTCAGAAAACTCATTAAGAAAATACTGCTGCAAAATTGCTTCAGGCATCTTGGAAGGAAAAAAAAACTTTTTTAATTGATCTCCTAGGAATAGTAACTATTTCAGGACTTAAAAAAGTAAATGTCAGAAATGACCTCCACAAGGGGTTCATTAAAACTTTGCCAGCATTAATTATAGTGACGGCAAGCTGCAGGCCAAAGCTAGGGTCTTTGGGGAAAAAGTACCAGTCATTCCTCCTTGGTGGGAAGTAGAGCTAATGTTTAAGCAGAGTCCCGAAGACATTCTCCTTGGAGAGTGGTGCTCTGAGCTTCAATCAATAGGCTTAGCTTTTTTTTTTTTTTTTTTTTTGGTATCTACAATCAATAGGCTTAGATCTTTTTGGTATCTAGGAGAAAACAAGCCAAAGAAATTATAATATATTCCAGGTAGAGTGCTAAAAACTTTCTACAAATTTTTGCCAGTCATCAACCTAGTATTTTTAAGTGGACTTAATTTACCTTACACTTTAGGAAAGAGGGAGTGATGTAGAGGGTTAAATAACTTAGCCCAGATCATATCAACAACAGCCTCAAACATCAAACACAAGAACATTAACTAAAGACCTGGTAGTGAAAGACAATAAGATAGGACAATTTGTTTTTTTTTGCCTCCAGTTATCACTGGGGCTCAGTGCCTGCACTATGAATCTCTGCTCCTAGTGGCCATTTTTCCTATTTTATTGGATAGGATAGAGAGAAATTGAGAGAGGAGGGGGAGATAGAGAGGGAGAGAGAAAGACACCTGTAGATCTACTTCGCCACTTATGAGGTGACTCCTTGCAGGAGGGGAGCAGGGACTCAAACCTAGGTCCTTGGGCAGTTCCTTGTCCTAAATACTATGTGTGTTTAACTGGGTGTGCCACTACCCAACACCCCCAACTGGAACTTTTTTATATTAAGAATAATCCAATTTTAACACGTTTTGCTGCTAGCATAAACCTGTCTTAGATTTATTAAATCTCGGTCTGACTCCACCACCTCCTGGTACTTCCTTCTTGACTTGTTTGTTTAGATAACTTTGCTTATGTGCCAAGAGGACTTTTCAATTTTTATGCCACATTATTCAACCTTCTCAATTCTTCTGTAAGTCTTAACTATGTCCTATGGAATGCTTTAGTTAATTATGCTTAGAATTAATTATCTTCAGTGTCTGTCTGGGTCCCTTAAGAATCAGTTGCAGAGACAAATATACAAAGGAGTTTTAAAATAGGATTGAGAGTTTGGCTCGTGTCAAGTATAAGGCTCGGGTTTGAACCCACCTTCACATAGGAACACCAAGAACAACACCAAGAGAACACCATGAAGGCCAGAGAGGGTGCTTTGGCATCTGTATCCCCCTCCCCCAAAAAAGATACAAAATAATACTTGGGCCTGCAATGTTGCTCATTAGTACTGTAAATATATGAAGTTGTAAATTTGTTACCCAAGCAGCATATTAAAAGGGGGCAGAGGAAAAAGAGAGGAAGAAAAGAGAGAGTGGGCAGAGGGTGGAGAGAGATTTCTCAGGAAAACACTCTGAGGGAGGATTTGGAGATCCCTTTGATTCTATAATGCAGAGAAGGGAAGGGATGATTCACATCATTCTGGGTCACAGCTAGAATTAATAGGTGCCCTCAAGTTGGCGAATCTGAAGGAAGTTTAACAAAAGAAACCCCAAGAAAAAGTTCAAAATCTTAGCATAGTGATGTCAGAATCCCCAAGCAGTCCTGGTAGAAAAAAACTCCTTTTGAAACTTATGGCTTAAAGGCAGTGATGAGATTGTACTTATCAGAGCCCAACACTGTGAATACTGGGTATTTAAGGTTACTTGGTAGAAACTGTAACTCTAGGGACTAAGTAGCAATTCACACCAATTAGCATGCTCAAGAGTCCAGCTTTAAGCCCCAGGTCCCCAGCTACAGAGGGAAATCTTCACTAGCGGGGAAACTATGCTAGGGATGTCTCTCTTTCTTTCTCTCTCCTCCCTGCCCTTCCCTCTCCATTCTTTTGTTTTTATACAATAAGTCATTTAATTTAGTTAGTAAAATAAATTGGAATCCTGAGTAAGATGGACAGTCACATCAGCCCTACAGGAAGAGAATAAATATAAAACTTCATTTTCTTCCCTCTTTCCAGCTTTGTTTACAAGGGATCACATCCAAGGAGAAGCCAGAATGCTGTGAAGCTGCATGATATAGTACATCCAGGTCAGACTTGGCAACTAAATGACAGAACAGGAAGTGTGAATGGGAGTGTGGAGGGGGCAGAAGGAAAGGGGACCAGGCACTAGCACTGGATTAATGGATTAACCACAGTTAGTACGAAGCATTAGGACCAGCCAAAGGATCCTAGTTGGAGATTTTGGCTCCCCATCTCTAGGGGGTGTTCACCTCACAAGTGGTGAAGCAGGTTTACAGGTGTCTATCTTTCTCTCCCCTCTCTATCTTCCCTTCCTCTCCTAATTTCTCTCTGTCCTATCAAAAAAAAAAAAAATTGAAAAAAAAAATGGCCACAAGAGCAGTGAACTGAGCTCCAATAATAACCCTTGAGACAAAAAAAAAAAAAAAAAAAAGAGGCAAAAGAAAGATGTCTGTACAGCATTCACTTTTTTTTTTAATTTCTTTATTGGGGGATTAATGGTTTACAGATGACAGTAAAATAGAATAGTTTGTACATGCATAACATTTCCACATAACAATACAACCCCCACTAGGCCCTCCTCTTCCATCATGTTCTAGAACCTTAACTCTTTCCTTCACCCCAGAGTCTTTGGTGCAATACACCAACTCCAGTCCAAGCTCTGCTTAGTGTTTTCTCTTTTGATCTTGTTTTTCGGTCTATGAAGTGAGATCATCCCATATTCATCTTTTCATTTCTGACTTATCTCATTTAACTTGATATCTTCAAGCTCCATCCAAGATGGAATAAAAAAAGGTTAATTCACCATTTTTTTTTTTTTTTTTACAGCAGAGCACTGAGCAGCTCTGGTTTATGGTGGTGCAGTAGACTGAACCTGGGACCTGGGAGAATTCACCATTTTTAATACCTGAGTAGTATTCCATTGTGTTTATAGACTACAATTTACTCAGCCACTCATCTGTTGTTGGACACCTGAGTGCTTTCAGGTTTTGGCTATTACAAATTGTGATGCTATGAACATACGTGTAAACAAGTCTTTTTGGATGGGTGTGTTGGGTTCCTTAGGCTATATCCCCAGGAGAGGAATTGCAGGGTGTTAGGGTTAGTCCACTTCTAGCCTTCTGAGAGTTCTCCCTAAGCTCTCCATAGGGGTTGGACAACTTTACATTCCCACCAGAAGTGCAGGAGGGTCCCCTTGTCTCCACAACCTCTCCAGCATTTGCTACTGCTATCTTTTCTGATGTTTGACATTCTCACATGAGTGAAGTGGTATCTCCTTGTTGTCTTTATTTCTCTGACAATCAGTGACTTGGAGCATTTTTTCATATGTCTGTTGGCCTTTTGGATCCCTTCTGTGGTGAATATTCTTTTCATATCCTCTGCTCACTTTTGGATTGTGTCCTTTGGGTTTTTGTTGCTAAGTCTAGTGAGATCTTTATGTATTTTGGTTATTAGCCTCTGGTCTGATGTATGGCATGTAAAGATCTGCCATTCTGTGGGGGTTCTCTTTGTTTGGGTAGTGGTTTCTTTACACAGCATTCGATTTCTATGTTTATCCATACTTGTCATGGTTCCAGACTCCATCAGATCAGAAATTTCAAAGAGATCTTACAAATAGTGGAGTTTATTTACAAACATTTACTTGCAGAATAAATAGCATTGGGAGGTGGGCGGTAGCACAGTGGGTTAAGTGCAGGTGGCACAAAGCACAGGGACCAGCATAAGGATCCTTGTTCAAGCCTCTGGCTCCCCTCCTGCAGGGGAGTCGCTTCACAAGTGGTGAAGTAGGTCTGCAGCTGTCTATCTTTCTCTCCCTCTCTCTGTCTTTCCCTCCTCTCTCCATTTCTCTCTGTCCTATCCAACAATGATGACTTAATAATAACAATAATAACTACAACAATAAAACAATAAAGGCAATAAAAGGGAATAAATATTTTAAAAGAATAAATAGCATTGTTCAACAGTAATAAAATTTCTATGGGCTGAGAGGAAGGGAAGTTCAGAGCCTGCAAGATACTTAATCTGGTAGGGGGCTTATTTTACCTCAGGGTCTAGCCTAACCCCACCACATTAGAGAAAGCTGTGTTAAGGTATCCTCCCTCTCTTCCTCTGACTTTCTCTGTCTTTCTATAAAGTGTTGTTCTAGAAAAGAATGTCAACTGAAAATTGAGAAATGTAGAGGCAGAAAATTTGCAACATTTAGACACTTAACTGACTCAAACAGTCATAGATGCTAAAATAGCTCACGGAAATTTTGTTAGGAGTTAGCCTCCTCATATAATATATTTTTTTCAAAATTTTATTTATTTATTTTCCCTTTTGTTGCCCTTGTTGTCTTCTTACTGCTGTTGTAGTTATTATTGTTGTTATTGATGTCGTCATTGTTAGATAGGACAGAGAGAAATGGAGAGAGCAGGGGAAGACAGAGAAGGGGAAAGATAGACACCTGCAGACCTGCTTCACCACCTGTGGAGTGACTCCCCTGCAGGGGGGGAGCCAGGGGCTCGAACTGGGATCCTTCTGCTGGTCCTTGCGCTTTGTGCCATGTATACTTAGCCCACTGCGCTACCGCCTGACTCCCATAATATTTCTTTTTATTTTTATATTTACTTATTATTGGATAGAGGCAGAGAAAAAAATAAAAGGAGAGGGGAGATGGAGAGAGAAAGAGACAAAGAGAGACTTGCTGTCCTGCTTCCCCACTCTTGAAGCTTCCCCACTGCAGGTGAGGAGGGGGCTTGAACTTGTGTCCTTGAGCACTCTAATGTGTGTGCTTCACCAGGTGTGCCATTTCCTGGCCTCCTCCTCATATAATCTCTAAGATTCATGTAGCAGGTTATTATTTAATTTTCAATGAAAATACCCCTTTACAATGAAGAAATAACTAAGGAGTTAATGGAAACTACCTTGTGAAACCTCTAAACTTAATAGGTAGTTTCCATAAAATAAACAGATTGATATGGGCATGACTTCCAGTAGGATGCACTGGGAAGAACAAGTCATCATATCTAATTTCTCTAAAAAAAATGTTTTTATTTTCCTTTATCTAGATAAGATGAATACAGCCTTCAAGATATTCAACACTGGCTGAGCTGCTAAAATATCGATCACAAAGACTTGTCAAAGAAACAAACAAAAATCAATCACTACAAAACAATGTTTCGTATGGTCCTTACTTTACATTTTTTTTAAATTAGCTTTATTTATTTATTGGATAGAGACAGCCAGATATTGAGAAGAAGGGGAAGATAAAGAGGGAGAGAGACAAAGAGATACCTGAAGCCCTGCTTCACTACCCATGAAGCTTTCAATTTGAAGGTAGAGACCAGGGACTCAGGCTGGGGTCCTTATGCCTTGTAACATGTGCGCTCAACCAGGTGCCCCACTGCCTGCACCAGCAATATTTCCTATGAGTATAGGTGCAACTATCATTAACAGGGAGACCATGAAGTTGAGCGGTAGAAAATGGTTGAAGCTGGTCTCCTAAAATAATTTGAAAAATCTTTACTTTTGTTTTTTTGGAGTTCTGAGAGGAACTGTGATCATTTTAATTAAAATCCTGGAAAAATTCCCTAGTGAAAAGGGGCCAGGTGATGGTGCACTGGTAAAGAACACATAGTACTATCCATGCAAAGATCTGGGTTCAAGTCCACACACCCCACCTACAGGGGGGATGCTTCACAAGTGGTGAAGCAGGTCTACAGGTGTCTCTCTTTTTCTCTCCCTCTCTACCTCCCCATCTCTCTCAAGTTCTCTCCATTTTATGTAATAAAATAAAAAATGGCCACCAGGAGCAGTGCATTCATAGTGCAGACACTGAGTTTCAGCAATGACCCCGTAGGCAAATAAATAAAATAAAAATAAAAGATTTAAAATTAAATGAAAATAACTAGGCAAAAAAAATCAAACAAATGCAATGCATGGCCTTTCAATGTGAAATGCCACAAGCCTGACAATGGTGTAGAGTTTTATATTTGTTTGTGTTTGCTGAAGTGTTCCAGAGTCAATAGATATGTATCTATGTAAATTTTTTTTTCAAATATTTATTTATTTGCTTTTGTTGCTCTTGTTGTTTTATTGTTGTAGTTATTATTGTTGTTATTGATGTGATTATTGTTAGATAGGACAGAGAGGAATGGAGAGAGGAGGGGAAGACAGAGAGGGGGAGAGAAAGACAGACACCTGCAAACCTGCTTCACTGCCTATGAAGTGACATCCCCTGCACGTGGGGAGTCCGGAGCTCAAACCGGGATCCTTCCACAGGTCCTTGCGCTTTGCGCCACGTGGGGTTAACCCGCTGTGCTACCACCTGACTCCCTTTATGTAAATTCCATTAGTTAACTAAGGATGTCTAAAACCCACCTTGAGTGCTTCAGAAAATGCATTTTCAGACCATACATATTGATTTATGCTCAGGTAGGCTGCATTATATATAACCACATATTCTTAACATGCATACATGTATGTGTGTATGTCCTTCCTCAAACTCTCTGTATTTTCATTGTTTACTAGATAATTCTTTGTTGTGGAGCATTTGCCTCTGGCCCACTCATTGTAAGGTCTGGAACAATATGTCTGACCTTTACCTACTAAAAGCATGCAATATTCCATTCCCATCCAGACATTGCCATACACTGGACACGACCACCATATTTTAGATAATGGACATATGTATCTTTCCTATAAGTTTCCTTTGATAGAAGTCCCTGAACGTCACCTCATTCCTGCTCAGATGCAGCAGAACTCCGTCTGTTGACAGTTATTCTAGATGAATCTAAATATCTATAATGGGGGCCAGGTGATAGCACACTTGGCTGAGTGCACATATTACAATGTACAAGGACCCAGGTTGGAGCCTCTGGTCCCCACCTGCAGGGGGAAAGCTTTGCAAGTGGTGAAGCAGGGCTGCAGGTGTTTCTCTTTCTCCCTCTCTACCTCCCCCTACCCTCTCAATTTCTGACTGCCCCTGTCCGACAAATAAAGATAATAAAAATGTCTTTAAAAATTAAGTATCTATAATGCAGGGTCAAAATCATACATCATCTACTCTTCTTATTGTGGCTTCTTCAATTCAACCCAGTTAAGAATTCCACATATGCACTTGTTTGTAGGAATACTTCGTTTACTTTTTCTTTTTTTTTATTACATTTATTTATTTATTGGATAGAGACAGTCATAAATCCAGAGGGAAGGGGGAAATAGTGAGAGAGAGAGTGACAGAGAGACACCTGCAGCACTGACTCACCACTTGTGAAGCTTTCCCCCTGCAGGTGGGGACCGGGGGCTTGAACCTGGATCCTTGTGCATTGTAATGTGCGCTCAACCAGGTGTGCCACCACCTGGCCCCCTGTTTACTTTTTCTTAATTTATTTATTAGTTTGACAGGAGAGAGAGAGAAGGGAGATTGAGAGGGCTAGGGAGATGGAGAGGGAAAGAATGAGAGAGACAGGAGTCAGGTGGTAGCGCAGCGGGTTAAGCGCATGTGGAGCAAAGTGCAAGGACCGGCGGAAGGATCCCAGTTGGAGCCTCTGGCTCTTCACCTGCAGGGAAGTCGCTTCACAGGCGGTGAAGCAGGTCTGCAGGTGTCTTTCTGTCCTCCTCTTTGTCTTCCCCTCCTCTCTCCATTTCTCTCTGTCCTATCCAGCAACAACTACAACAATAAAACAACAAGGACAGCAAAAGAGAATAAATAAATATTAAATAATAAAAAAATGAATGAGAAACATCTGCAGCCCTGCTTCACTGCTCATGAAGATTCCTCCTTGCTGGTGGGCAGCAGGGGTTGAGCCCAGGTTCTCATTTACATTATTGTTGGAGCTCAACTGGGTACAGTTTCTTGTGCATAATAATATTTAAGCTCAGCTTACTGCACTACTGCACCATCCTACTTTGATTATTCCTAGTGGTAGGTGCCATTATAGGGCTATAGTTGAATTTGCTGTATTCCTCAATCACTGATAGATCTTTGTGTGCCTCCAGTTTTGAGTATTATATGTAAAGCTGCTGTGAGCATTTATGTGCAAGCATTGGTAAGGATCCATGTTTTCACTTTTCAGCAATAACTCTGTTTTTGTTTTATCTCTTGAAGAGAAAGCCAAACTTTTTTTTCAAAGAGGTTTTGCTGTTTTCTATTTCCACTAGAACACAAAGAGCATCAGTAATTCAGCTGTGCTAAAGTTCATCAAGGCTCTGTATGGTCAGCTTGGAAATTCTGGCAATTCAAGTAATCGTGATTTTAATTATTATTATTATTATTATTATTATTTGCCTTCAGTGTTAGTACTGGGGCTTGGGGCCAGAACTACAAATCCACTGCTCCTGGTGCCCCCCCCCACTTTATTGGATAGTACAGAGAGAAATTAAGAGAGGAGGGGAAGGTAGAGGGGGGAAAGAGACATGTTCAGACCACCTATGCTGCTTGTGAAGAAACTCCCCCTCCACCCCCTGAAGGTGTGGTGCCAGGGGCTTGAACATGGATATTTGCTCCAGTCCTTGTGCCAAGTATCTGGTCTATATCTAGGTTTTGGGACTTTGTTAAGAAGTGAACCTCCTGGAATGGAATTAGAGAGTACCATGAAAGGAAATGTCTCACCCGAGTAATGAGGGTAAAGGGTTGATATTCCACACCTGATGTCTCTGGACACAGTCTGAAGTGAAGCATGCTGTGGTGGTACTCATTGCGTTGATCAGGTTGGGATCGGAGGATGCAATATCATTTGGTATGAATTGAGAGAAGCATGCAGGAAAGTGAGCCGCACCCTAGAGGTTCCAGGATTGGAGGAAATAGAGGATCTATAATGGAAATGTGAGGTCCCTGCTGTCTTAGGGTTTGTGCCCCAGTATGGTTCCATAGCCCCCATGTCCACTTGGTCGATTCCAAATTATATTCCTCCATGAGGATAATTTCTGGAATCATCCGTTCCACCCCGGTTCCATGGCTGCCAGTTCTTAGCAACATCACCCCGCCAGATATTCGTCGGGATGTGGCATCATTTAAGTTCATTTCCCACGTCTACACTCGACCAGACCTGCCAATATACGTGGATATCTTCGCCCACCCTGTCCAACGCTTGACGTCTCGTCACCCAATCTGGTCCTCTATGCCTACACTGAACTTCTCTGTTCCAGTCTCTTGGAAACAGAGTTGGCAGTCAGCTGAGGTAAAGAACAAACACCTCATCACAGACCCCTGCAAGCGTCAACCCGGCTTTGACCTAGCACTTTATGATTGGGCCCTCCTCAATCGCTATCTAACAGGCCATGGCAGGTGTGCTGCTATGTTCCATCGCTGGGGAGCCAGAGATGACCTGAACTGCCCCTGCGGCTCTAGACAGACTATGACCCACATAGTCAACGACTGCCACCTCTCCAGATTCAAAGGAGGTCTTGAAACTTTACATCAGGCTCAACCTGACGCTGTTGACTGGCTACGGAAGAAGGGCAAACGCTAGAAGAAGAAGAAGACAATAGATAGTTATTGCTATAATCATATTACTTGGCAATTGGGTTAACTTTGAAAAATACCTTTGTTAGGATTTGCTGTATCATACCGACCATCATCATATTTTATGTCCTTTGACATTATTTATATATAGCTGTGCCACCAGTTGCTTTTGTTCTCCCTGGTCTAAGCTTTTAAGAGAGTCAACATATGAAAGACTCAGCCTATGTATTAAAAAGACAGTCTGTGATTTAAAAAGTCTGAGACATTCAATCAATTTTTCCCCTCTCATATTAATGAAATAGTGATTTATATGACTACATATTGATAGGAGTGTACGTAAACACCAAAAGACTGCCACCACCAAAAGACTGTGTCCCATTCCTCCCCCACCCCCCCATGAAGCTGAACATCTACCCTCACCCTCAACCCAGGGGTTTTACTTTGGTGCCCTACTACAAATTCAGTCAAATCTGCTTTGAGATTCCCTTTCTGTCATTCTTTCTCAACTTCTGTTTATGAGTGGGATCATCCCATACTTATCTTTCTGACTTAGCTCACTTAACATAATCCCTTCTATCTCCTTCCAAGATGGGTCAGAGAAGGTGGGTTCATTGTTCTTTATAGCTGTGTAGTATTCCATTGTGTGTATGTACCATAATTTTCGGAGGCTGAGTAGTAGTCTATGTGCATATAGACCACAAAATTCTCATCTGCTCATCTGTTGCAAGACACCTGGGTTGCTTCCAGGTTTTAGCTATTATGAATTGTGCTGCTATAAACATAGGTGGATGATTGTCTTATTCCTTAAGATATATCCCCAGGAGGGACATTACTGGGTCATAAGAAAGGTCCATTTCGGGGGTTGGGCGGTGGCGCAGCGGGTTAAGCGCATGTGGCGCAAAGCGCAAGGACCGGCGTAAGGATCCCGGTTCGAGCCCCCAGCTCCCCACCTGCAGGGGAGTCGCTTCACGGGCGGTGAAGCAGGTCTGCAGGTGTCTATCTTTCTCTCCCCCTCTTTCTCTGTCTTCCCCTCCTCTCTCCATTTCTCTCTGTCCTATCCAACAGCAAAGCAACGTCAACAATGGCAATAATAACCGCAATGAGGCTGTAACAATTAGGGCAACAAAAAGGGGGAAAAATGGCCTCCAGGAGCGGTGGATTCATGGTGCAGGCACCGAGCCCAGCAATAACCCTGGAGGGGAAAAAAAAAAGAAAAGAAAGGTCCATTTCTAACTTTGTGAGAGCTCTCCCTATGCACTCCAAAGAGGTTGGACCAATTTACATTCCCACCAGCAGTGCAGGAGGGTCCCCTTGTCCCCACAACCTCTCCAGCATTTGTTGCTACTACCTTTTCTGATGTCTGACATTCTCACAGGAGTGAAGTGGTATCTCATTGTTGTCTTTATTTGCATTCTCTGACAATTAGTGACTTGGAGCATTTTTTCATATGTCTGTTGGCCTTTTGGATCTCTTCTGTGGTGAATATTATTTTCATATCCTCTGCCCACTTTTGGATTGTGTCCATTGTTTTTTTGTTGCTACATTTGGTGAACTCTTTATATATTTTGGTTAGTAGCCTCTTGTCTGATGTATGGCATGTAAAGATTTTCTCCCATTCTGTGAGGAGTCTCTTTGCTTGCGTGATGGTTACTTTTGCTGTACAGTAGCTTTTCAATTTGATGTAGTCCCACTGGTTTATTTTTGTTTTAGTCTTCCTTGCAACTGGGTCTGTATCATCAAAGGTGCCCATGAGATTTAGATTGAAACAAACCCCACCAATATTTTCCTCTATATTGATAGTTTTCTAACGTCCAGCTTCTTGATCCATTTAGAGTTTACTTTTATTTCTGGTGATATGTGGTGGTTCAATTTCATTCTTCTGCATGGCTGAAGCTAATTTTTCCAACACTATTTATTGAAGCAAATTATATGATATAATTGTAGAGCTAGAAATTTCTAAAATTCACCTTAAAATCTGTTGAAAAAAACTTCAGACCAAACATTTTAGTCATAGCAATGACGTAATAAATTTGAAGTCACTTGTTGAACAACTTAAAGCTACATAAAGAATCAGGAAATTATTGACTTGTTTATTTAGTATTGTTGCCACCGCACTTATCACTGGAGCTCAGTGTTGGCACTATGAACTTTCCATTCCTGACAGCCATGTCTGCCTTCCTTCTTTCCTTTCTATTCTATTTGATAGGACAAAGGGAAATTGAGAGAGGAGGGAGGAGAAAGAAGGAGAGAGAAAGATGGTTACCTACAGACCTGCTTCACCCCTACTGAAGAGGACTGGGAGCTTGAACCTGGGTCTTTGTGCATGGTAATGCAGGCACTCAGCTGAGTGCACCACTACCTGGCCCCCAAGAAGAAGCAAATTTATTTTTTAAAAAAGATTTTATTTATTTATTAGTGAGAAAGAAAGAAGAGAGAGAAATAACCAGATACCACTCTGGTACATGTGCTGCTGGGGATTGAATTCAGGACCTTCTGCTTGAGAGTCCAATGCTTTATCCACTGTGCCACCTCCCAGATCATGCAAATCTAAATTTTTATGTTCACTGTCTTTAAATATACTCACTCTATCTTCCCTATTGCTTTAAATATTCCTGCTTTAATACTTTAGCTGCTTAAATACCCTGTAGCTTTCATGAATCAACATAAATCATACCTTTTTTAAAAACAGTATTTTTCATTCATTATACTCTTAGCACATTATTATATCAATTTTCCCATTTACTTTATTATACAGAATCAAACTAATAATACAAATATTTTTACTAATAATACAAATACTTTGTTGCTCTCTCCCTAATATTTTATATCAGGAATAAATGATATAATGTTAGTTGCTACACTTTACAATGTTTAGTGCCATCTCAGTAAATTTCACATCATAAGTGCCTTATCTAAGGCAAACTCTGTGATGCCCTTCTTCCATTCTTCTTCTTCTTCTCCTTCTCCTTCTCCTTCTTCTTCTTCTTTCTTCTCCTTCTCCTTCTCCTCCTTCTCCTCCTCCTCCTCCACCTTCTCCTCCTCATCCTTCTTCTTTTTGCCTCCAGGGTTATTGCTAGTGCTCAGTTCCTGTACTACGAATCCACTACTCCTGGAGGCTATTTTCTTTCCTTTTGTTGCCCTTGTTGTTATTATTGTTGTTATTGCTGTTATTATTGTTGGGTAGGACAGCAAGAGGAGGGGAAGACAGAGACAGAGAGAAAAAGACAGGCATCTGCAGACCTGTTTCATCACACTGTGAGCCTCCCCCACCCCCGCAAGTGGGGATCCAGGGGCTTCAACTAGGATCCTTACACAGGTTGGTGGGCTTCACACCGTGTGCGCTTTACCCGCTGCACCACCGCCCAGCCCCCTATATGATGCCTCTTCATATTTCACTATCTCAGCGTGTTGATCTGCAAAATAAAGAGTGCTATACCCAATGACCTCTAAGTGTTCCTTCAGTATTAATTCTCCCAAGTCCGTTACATTTCTGAACATTACTCTTATTTCCCACTAGATGGTATCAACACCAAATAAACACTGAGAAAGAAGTTTAAAAAAAACACAACTAATTGAGAAGTAAATAATCAAGAGAGGTGGCTTATTTTACATGGCAGATGTAATTTGTAGAATCAGTTATGCAGAATCAGACTTTTCCTAACTTTTAATTGGACCAATGTTTGCTAAGATACAGCATAGTGAGTGCTACATACCAAAATACTATTTGGAGCAAAGCTGCTTGTGACATCATCTCAAATACCTGATCTAGGAAGTATTCACTGAGTGTCTGCCTGTTCGCCAGCACTGTGATGTATGTGCCAGAATACACAAGGGAAAATTATGCGTCAGTGCTCTGAGGGAACAAATTTTCAGGAAGGAGGATTAGAAACCAAAGGCATCAGGATGCTTCTAAAATTCACCTTGGTAGAAGTAAGTTCTTCACCATGAATGAAACTGTTGAAAACATGCTATCTTTATGCCTTTAGTTAGAAAAGCCTCCAAAGCATTTAGACAAATCATTCAAAAGCAACTCACGAAAACACAAGTAGAACCTGAACTGGAATTGGCGTATTGCACCAAAGTAAAATACTCTGGGGTGGGGGAGGGGGAGAATACAGGTCCAAAAAGGATGATAGAGGACCTAGTGGGGGTTATATTGTTATATGGAAAACTAGGAAATGTTATGCAGGTACAAATTATTATATTTATTGTCAAATGTAAAACATTAATTCCCCAATAAAGAATTTTTTAAAAAGTAACTCATTACGTTTAAGGGTTTCATTTATCTTAATTCTTGGTTACCAAAGTATTTTTAGGCTTCTTAAATTCACTCCTCATGGCAAAAAAATATAAATATTTTGGATATGTTAAAGTGGAGAAAAAGAAGGAGATTCTCTTTGCTATGATGGCACTTGACGGAGCTTTGATGGCAGGTGTGGTGAATCTTAGGGAACCATAACCCACACTTTAGAGCACTCAAAATCAGTGTTAAATCAGTAAATGTACACAAATAAAATAAAGGTGCAATGGTTCAGTTATGCAGGAGAAATAAACTCTGGAGATGTACAGTAGAGCATAATGCCTTGAGCTGTCAGTATCACAGACACACTTCAAATTTATTTCAAAATAGCTCACTGGCAGAGTATGCTGCTTTGTCACGTACATGACCCAGGTTCAAACCTGGCCCCCACTGCACTGGAGAAAGGTTTGGTGTTGAGGTGTCTTTCACTCTTTGCCAATCATCTATCTATCTTGTCTGTCTGTCTGTCTATCTATCATCTATCTATATAACCTATCAACCATCTATCTAAATATCTACCACCTATGTATCAATTATCTATCGTCTATATATCATCTTTCTATAACCTATATATCTATCTATAATCTATCATCTATCTATCCATCTATCTATCTATCTAAATATCTATCTATCTATCTATCTATCTATCATCTATCTGACTAGATTTTACTGTTGTTGCTGATGCTGCTAGTCCTACCCTTACCCCTGTGCTACTACTTCTTCTTCTTCTAGCGTTTGCCCTTCTTCCGTAGCCAGTCAACAGCGTCAGGTTGAGCCTGATGTAAAGTTTCGAGACCTCCTTTGAATCTGGAGAGGTGGCAGTCATTGACTATATGGGTCATAGTCTGTCTGTAGCCGTAGGGGCAGTTCGGGTCGTCTCTGGCTCCCCAGCGATGGAACATAGCGGCGCACCGGCCATGGCCTGTTCGATAGCGATTGAGGAGGGCCCAATCATAACATGCTAGGTCAAAGCCGGGTTGACGCCTGCAGGGGTCTGTGATGAGGTGTTTGTTCTTTACCTCAGCTGACTGCCAGCTCTGTTTCCAAGAGTCTGGAACAGAGAAGTTCAGTGTAGGCGTAGGGGACCAGATTGGGTGACGAGACGTCAAGCGTTGGACAGGGTGGGCGAAGATATCCGCGTATATTGGCAGGTCCGGTCGAGCTTAGATGTGGGAAATGAACTTAGATGATGCCGCATCCCAACGGATATCTGGTGGGGTGATGTTGCTAAGAACTGGCAGCCATGGAACCGGGGTGGAACGGATGGTTCCAGAAATTATCCTCATGGAGGAATATAATTTGGAATCGACCAAGTGGACATGGGGGCTACGGAACCATACTGGGGCACAGTATTCTGCAGTGGAATAGCATAATGCCAGAGAGGATGATCGTAGTGTGGAAGTGCTCGCGCCCCATGAGAAGCTGGCCAGTCTTGCAATGATGTTATTCCTCGCACCCACCTTTGCTGCAGTTTTTATGAGATGTTCGTGAAATGACAGAGTGCGATCGAGAGTAACGCCAAGATAGACTGGCTGGGCTTCATGCCGGATTCTCGTATCGCCAAGCTGAACATTAAGCTCACACGAGGCCGAGGCATGGAGTAGATGGAAAACAGATGACACCGTTTTTGCAGTGCTAGGGATTAGTCGCCATTTTTACAGTAATCAGATATCAGAGACATGTCTTTCGTGAGTGCTTCCTCGAGGATGTCGAACTTGGATGCCTGAGTTGCACAGCAGATGTCATCGGCGTAGATGAACTTCCTTGAAGAAGTTTCTGGGGTCATTGATGTAAATATTAAATAGCGTAGGAGCCAGAACAGAGACAGAATTGGAAAATAAGAGCAGAAGGCAAAACACAAAGCAGAACTTGAACTGGAGTTGGTGTATGGCACCAAAGTAAAAGACTGTGTGAGTGGATTCAGGTCCTGAAAGACAGAGGAGGACCTAGTGGAGTTTGAATTGGTATGTGGCCAACTAAGAAATGTTACACATGTACAAACTATTGTATTTTATTTTACTGTTGACTGTAAACCATTAATTCCCCACTGAAGAAATTTAAAAATTTTTAAAGATCTAAAAGGGGAGGAATGAAAGGGACTTAAAGGGAGCTGGGATACTGTGTACTAAGGTGGAGAGAGATGATGGTTCAGGGGTGGGGTGAGTTGTGCTGGCATGTGTAGTGCTGAGAGGTAAAACTGTAGCCCAGACAACACTCCTGTGAAACATGTCCTCAGTTAAAATAAGTTAAAAGATGTTTCACACAATTCTGTAGCTCTTCCTGGTTGACTCAGTAGAAACTCAACTTGGAATATTTATTTTAGATGATGCTACCTTCAGGAGACTTTCTTCTTTTTTATTGATTTTTTAAAAATATTTATTTTATTTATTCCCTTTTGTTGCCCTTGTTGTTTTATTGTTGTAGCTATTGTTGTTGTCGTTGTTGGATAGGACAGAGAGAAATGGAGATAGGAGGGGAATACAGAGGTGGGGGAGAGAAAGATAGACACCTACAGACCTGCTTCACCACCTGTGAAGCGACTTCCCTGCAGGTGGGGAGCTGGGACTCAAACCAGGATCCTTACTCTTAATCTTTAAAATATTTTATTTATTTATTGGATAGAGAAATCAAGATAGAAGAGAATAAGAGGGAGAGAGAGGTAGATAGATACACACACACACACACACACACACACACACACACACACAGAGAGAGAAGACAGAGACACCTGCAACTTTGTTTCACCATTCATAAAGCTTTCCCCCTGGGAGAAAGTGGGGACTGGGGACTTGAACATAGTAAAGTGCATTCGACCAGATGCATCACCTTCTGCCTTCTCAAACTCTCCCTTAATTTGGTTCTTTTGGAGTTTACAACATAAATTGAACATGAAATATTTATATATCATATACCATGATCTACTTTGGGAACAATGATGAGGAAGATCAGATTTCTGTTCCTTTAAGTTCAGAGAAGTGACTATATCAAGGTTCCAAGGGAGATAATGATTGGTTGGGTGCCTAGAAAAGGTGATTTCTAAATCAAATTAGAGCAAAATCAAATAACTGGATATGAAAGAATATTTTTTCTTTTATCACTTTACGGGGGTGGGGTAGTGGTTTACAACACAGTTGTTGACACGTGGGTACACTTTCTCATCTCCCTTTGGTAGATGTCTACAAAACACTTTTACCCACAACCCGGGTCCCTTTCCACCATCATGTGCCAGGACCCCCAAGCCATACCAGACTGCTCCCTGCCATCCTTTCCCAGAGTCCTTGCTTTGGTTCAATCAACACTGCCTAGTTCAAATTTTACTTTGCATTTTCCCTTTGTGTCCTTGTCTCTTAAGTTTCTACATATGAGTGAGGTAATTTGGTATTCATCCTTCTCTTTTTGACTTGTCTCACTTAATGTGATTTCAAAATTAATGGATTTTTTTAAACCTAGGGCAACTGGAATCAGCATGCTTTATTCTAGTAGCTCCAAGAAGTCTGAAAACATAAGAGCAAATCAAGCATATCAGGAACTGCTGTGAGAGAAATAGATATTAAGGCAAGGACATGGCTCAGAAAGCTTGTGACCAGGACTCAAGGTCTTGTCTTTGCAGACTGTATAGACAAACACTTTTAACAGGGCTGTGAGGCAGGGAGACAGCACAGTGGTTTTGTAAAGAGATATTAGTGGGACCTTTGGAATATAACTAAAATATATAGACTCCCGGAGGTGGGGCTACAGTGCAGCCACAGCTGTGTTTCTTTCCTCTCCACTCCCAGGTCAACTAGAAATACCAAAGGAGACCACCTGGGACCACAACAAGACAGGACTGGAATGACTTCAGGAACCCACCAAATCACCGGTGAGTGCAAACACGTGTGGCTCATGGACAGAGAGGAGCCTAGGGAGAGACTAAGTGGCTGGTAACAGTCCAGCAGTTTACCAGTTGAGACACCACCTCCAGTCTGTTTCATCAACAAAAAAAATGGCTGAAGGGAGGAAGGACTCCACTAAGACTCACCAAATGCAATTGTGAGTCTCTATTGCTGCTGCCTTCAGAATCTGGAGTAGCAGGTGGGGAGGCCCTGTGCTGAAACCAGGGGACAGAGAACTAAGCGGGAAATCAGGAGGTGATCTATACCTCGGTGGCCTAGCAGTGGGGATGTGAGAGTCTCTTTGCATAACCACTAGATTATCTCTGCCACACCCTGCTTTATCTCTTGGTCAGGAGTCAGTGATTAAGCTAAGAAGCCTACTTATAGTTTAAAAAGCCCTCAGGCTCCTATAGCCTCTAGGGAAGAAAAAGAACAAAAGAGGCTTTTAAGCCACTGAGCTTCAACTCAGGGATTAAAATGATATTGAAACAACTGTCAATTCCTACAACAATTTCTACAACCTTTAATTACCTTACTTAGACAGAAGTCAATCCAGGCAAGAGTGATCAGTAATTTGATTTGAAAAGTACTGAGAGAGGGGCCTCATAACATACTATATAAAATGGTTAAACCAACAAGAAGAAATATTGGAGAAATGAACCAGAACAAGAGTCCATCTAAAAGCTCCCCAAAGGTTGAAGCACAAAATCATGAGGTCACCATCCAAATGCTAGTTAAAGAATATAACTAAAATAGGCCTACTAGCTATCTAGAAAAAGGAGACTCTTCATCTGAACTATCCCAGCCTTTAGGTTCATGATTGGTCAACAATCTGTTTGGATTTATATGTCAACTCTCTTTTCAGCCACCTGGTTCCAGATACTACCATGATGCCAACAGGACCTCCTTGGCAAACAACCCCACCAATATGTCCTGGAACCCTACTTCCCCAGAGCCCCATCCCAATAGGGAAAGAGGGACACAGGCTGGGAGTATGGATCGACCTGTCAATGCCCATGTTTAGCGGGGAAGCAATTATAGAAGCCAGACCTTCCACCTTCTGCATCCCACAATGACCCTGGGTTCATACTTCCAGAGGGTTTTAGAATAGGAAAGCTATCAGGGGAGGGGATACAGTGTTCTGGTGGTGGGAATTGTGTGGAATTGTACCCCTCTTATACTATGGTTTTTGTCAGTGTTTCCTTTTTATAAATAATTTAATATATATGTATATATTCATGCCTGAAGCTCTCAGTCTCAGGTTACATCCTCAGCAATACCATAAATCAGAGTTGAGCTAGGGTCTAGTATCTCCTCATTAAAATAAAACAAATAACATTTTTTAAAAAGAAGACAAGTATGATAGAGTACAAGGCAGCATTTTCCTTTAAGGTGCAATATTTATCCTGTAAACATGCAATGCACCATTTATTAAGCAGACAGGAAAGAGATTAATGAAAGAGAGAGAGAGAGAAAGAGAAGGAAGATAAGGAGGAGGAAGAAAAGATAGCAAAAATGTGTAATGCATCCACTTCCGAGCAATCACTTCTTAGATTTTGTATCTGTATCTTCAGATGTGTTTTTTTATTATTATTATTATTATTATCGAATCCATGGTCTCAGCACAGCATGGAATCTTTTAATGATTCAGTCTAAGCATGATTCAAAAGGGAAATGTTCCAAGTGTCAAATATGTTTTGTGTAGCTGTAATAGCTGCTTTAACCCTGCTCTCAGCATGGAGCCCTGCTGTTACCATGACAACTTCTCAGCAAAAGGAAAGGCTGATGAAGTTGCCCTGTTTCAGAAGCATTGTCTTACCATCTGAGGCTTCGCAGATTTTAGTATCAAATAAAACATGGCCAACCTTCTTGCGCACTCTGTTGTACATCAGAAGTTTTCAACTAACCAAGTGTTGAATGTCAACATAGCATTCTCCCCACTATCTCTACGTAGGGGTTCATAACTGGCCCAATCTCTAGATACCTCTGAACCTCAGAAGAATCTGGAAAGGAACAAAAGGAAAATCATATTTTGTCATCATTAGTCTGCCATGAGTTGAGACCCCTAGTGTACAGACTGGGTTGAAGAGAAAGTAAATTGTGGTAGAGGAGATACATCTAGTTCATGGTAATGTCATGTGAATGGCTTGGGTTCAAGCTACAGCATCACAGGAAAAGTGGTGTACATTTGAAAGACTCAGGTTACAAAAGAGAAAGAAGGAAGTCGGGCTGTAGCGCAGTGGGTTAAGCACAGGTGGCGCAAAGCACAAGGACCGGCATAAGGATTCCGGTTCGAACCCCGGCTCCCCACCTGCAGGGGAGTCGCTTCACAGGCGGTGAAGCAGGTCTGCAGGTGTCTATCTTTCTCTCCTCCTCTCTGTCTTCCCCTCCTCTCTCCATTTCTCTCTGTCCTATCCAACAACAACAACAACAATAATAACTACAACAATAAAACAACAAGGGCAATAAATTAATAAAATAAATATTTAAAAAAAAGAGAAAGAAGACAAGTTCCAAAGAGAGTTGTTTTGGTTCTCTCAGATACTACTGGGTTATTAAACCTTCATTTGATTAATAGTTCATCTCTCTGCTCTTACCTTTGTATTCCTAAATACACACACACACACACACACACACACACACACACACACACACACACACTTAATTTAATTTAATTTTTACCAGAACTCTTCTTAGCTCAGACTTACAGTGGTACCAGGAACTGAACCTCAGACTTTGGCACACAAGCATGAAAGTTTTTTGCATACTCATTATGCTATCTCCTCTGGCCCCTAAGTTTATTTTTTATATAATTTTTACTTATAAAATGGAAACACTGACAATACCATTAGGATAAGAGGGGTACAATTCCACACAGTTCTCACCACCAGAACTCCATATCCCCTCCCCTCCCCTGATAGCTTTCCTATTCTTTAACCCTCTGGGAGTATGGACCCAGTTTGCAGTGAGACAATAAATGAAGCAATCAGGTAGAAAGGACTAAAAAGACACCATCAAGTACCTAATGTAATAGTTTCTACTTAGTTCTAGATACCTCCACACCTACTCTCTATTATGCTTGCTTCAATCACTCCAAAGCTAACCTTGTCAAAGTAAGGACTACAGAAGCTCAACAAGGTCAAGAGACAGGCATACTTTAATGATGACTCTTTAGTTACTATCAGGCCACCCCATCACCTGGGGCCCTAGTCAGGGAGCTCTGGGATACCCACACAGACATGAGGGGCTTAGACTTCAAATAGACCCCTTGCTCCACTGTCACTGGGCATCTCCATCGGGAACAACATAATGGACTCCATTTGGGGCCCCCATAGGACCTTTCCCTCAATGTGGATCAACAATGAAAGATACTGTTCCATCCTCCCAAGGGAGGTTGGAAAACATACTCTACCTACCACCTAAACTGATTTTTAATCAATTCTATTACATCTTTTTATGCCCTGGTTACTCAAAACCCCCCAGTCCCATAACTATGGCTCATAAACACAAATTAACCCACTGGCTCAGCATTTGGAAGCTCCCTTTCTCTCCTAACAGAAGCTATGGGCATTTCAGATTAGTAAAGTGTTGAAGCTGCTATTGATATCATACCTTCCTAAACTTACTGTTAATTCCTTTTGAATTATATAATTCCTGCTATATTACTTACTGCTAATTCCTTTTGAGTTATATAATTCAGTAAGTTATATTAGTTACTGTTAATTCCCTTTGAGTTATATAACTACACATAGGTCATATGTGCATTGAATGTATATTTATTTTTATTGAGAGGGCAGACAACCACTCTGTTTTAAGCTTCTTAAAATGCAATTTAAAGTTATTTTATACCAATACAATATATTAAATTTATAAATGTAAGATTTTCAGTTGTTAAAGCATTTTCAAAATCCACCATACTACTTTATATTTACCTAAAAAGAAAATACTGATTTTTAAATTGGAAGAGACCATTAGATTTTAAAATCAGTTCTCTATAAGAATGTTTACCTAGAATATAACAAAACTGCACAGGATACCACGTTGGAAAGATGTGTCAGCTGATCCAGTTTAAAGCATGGTTTGATTCAAATTCAAGATACTTAATTCAGACTCTGTCATCAACCATCATTAGAAATATAGATGCAACATCTTTGATGAATCAAACCCAATTGCAAGGAAGACTAAAGCAGAAACAAACCAATGGGACTACATCAAATTGAAAAGCTTCTGCACATCCAGAGAAACTATTAAACAAACAAAGAGACCCCTCACAGAATGGGAGAAGATCTTCACATGCCAGACATCAGACAAGAAACTAATCACCAAAATAGATAAAGAGCTCAGCAAATTGAGCACCAAAAAAGCAAATGACCCCATCCAAAAATGGGCAGAGGATATGAACAAAACATTCACCTCAGAGGAGATCCAAAAGGCTAACAAACATATGAAAAACTGCTCTAGGTGACTGATTGTCAGAGAAATGCAAATTAAGGCAACACTAAGATACCGCCTCACTCCTGTAAGAATGGCATACATCAAAAAGGATAGCAGCAACAAATGCTGGAGAGGTTGTGGGGACAAAGGAACCCTTTTACACTGCTAGTGGGAATGTAAATTGGTCCAGCCTCTGTGGAGAGCAGTCTGGAAAACTCTCAGAAGGCTAGACATGGACCTTCCATATGATCCAGTGATTCCTCTCCTGGGCTTATACCCCAAGGACTCCCTAACACCCAACCAAAAAGAGGTGTGTACTCCTATGTTCATAGCAGCACAATTCATAATAGCTAAAACCTGGAAGCAACCCAGGAGCCCAACAACAGATGAGTGGCTGAGAAAGCTGTGGTATATCTACACAATGGAATACTATGCAGCTATCAAGAACAATGAACCAACCTTCTCTGACCCATCTTGGACAGAGCTAGAAGGAATTATGTTAAGTGAGCTAAGTCAGAAAGATAAAGATGAATATGGGATGATCCCACTCATCAACAGAAGTTGACTAAGACCTGAAAGGGAAACTAAAAGCAGGACCTGACCAAATTGTAAGTAAGGCACCAAAGTAAAAACCCAGTGGTGAGGGGTAGACATGCAGCTTCCTGGGTCAGTGGGGGGTGGGAGTGGGTGGGAGAGATGGGTCACAGACTTTTGGTGGTGGGAATGGTGTTTATGTACACTCCTAGCAAAATGTAGACATATCAATCACTAGTTAATTAATATGAGAGGGAGAAAATCAATTGTATGTCTCAAAGTTTTTCAAAACACAAACTGAATCTTTTTAATATATAGGCTGTGTATTTGATATGCAGACTCTCTCAAAAGCCTAGACCAAGTAGATCAGAAGCATCCAATAGCACAGCTATATACAAGACTGGGTACTGTTCAGCAAACCCTAACAAAAGGACTTTTCAAAGTTAACCCAATTACCAAATAATGTGATGATAACATTAACTATCGATTGTCTTTTTGAACCCTAAGACAGCAGGAACCTCACATCTCCACTATAGAGCCCCTACTTCCCCCAGTCCTGGAACCCTTAGATAGGGCCCACTTTCCCATATGCCTCTCCCAATCCATATCAAATAATATTGCATCTGCCAATCACAACCTAACCAATGCAACGATTGCCACCTCAACATGCTTTACCTCAGACTGTGTCCAGAGACTTCATGTGTGGAATGAAAACCCTTCAGCTTCATTACTCGGGTGAGACCTTTCCTTTTATAGTACACTCTAATTTCATCTCAGGTGGTTCACTTTCTAACAAAGTCCCAAAACCTAGATATACACCAGTTTCTGTGAGAGAGCATATGTTCACACGTATCCATAAACTACTGCAAAATATATACCTGAAAGCAGAAGTACACTAGAGTTTGCAGTGAGTACCTCCCTAACACTTCCTCTCCACTATTCAAAGCTTTGGCTCCATAATTGCTCAACAATTTGTTTGGCTTCGTATGTTAACTCTCTTTTCAGTCACCAGGTTCCAGATGCCATCAGGATGCTGGCCAGGCTTCCCTGGACTGAAGACCCCACCAATGTGTCCTGGAGCTCTGCTTCCCCAGAGACCCACCCTACTAGGGAAAGAGAGAGGCAGACTGGGAGTATGGACCGACCAGTCAACGCCCATGTTCAGCGGGGAAGCAATTACAGAAGCCAGACCTTCTACCTTCTGCAACCCACAATGACCCTGGGTCCATGCTCCCAGAGGGATAGAGAATGGGAAAGCTATCAGGGAAGGGGGTGGGTTATGGAGATTGGGTGGTGGGGATCATGTGGAGTTGTACCCCTACTACCCTATGGTTTTGTTAATTAATCCTTTCTTAAATAAAAAAAAAGAAATATAGATGCTTAGGAAGTCTGGCGGTAGCACAGTGGGTTAAGTGCACATGGCACAAAGTACAAGGACTGGAATAAGGATCCCTGTTCGAGCCCCCGGCTCCCCACCTGCAGGGGAGTCGCCTCAGAGATAGTGAAGCAGGTCTGCAGGTGTCTATCTTTCTCTCTGTTTTCCCTTTCTCTCTCCATTTCTCTCTGTCCTAATCAACAACAACATCATCAACAATAATAATAATAACTACAACAACAAAACAAGGGCAACAAAAGGAAATAAATAAATATCAGAAAGAAAAACCTAGATGCTCAGTATCAGCATTACAGAGCCATCACTCCAGAGAGTTATTTTTTTCTTTATTGGTTTTGGTTTTTCCTATTTTTTTAATTCTGTAGGACAGAGAGAAAATGAGAAGGGAGGGAAGATAGAAAGAGGAAGAGAAAGATAGACACAGCAAACCTGCTTTACTGCTTGTAGAGAGTACCCCCTGCCAGTAGGGCACAGGGACTCAAACCCAGGTCCTTGAGCTTGGTACTATGTGCGCTTAGCCGCCTGGTCCCCCTCTGGCTCAAGGTGGTTTCTTCCATGTTGAAAACACGGAGACTTTTTTTCTCCACCAGTGTAAGCATTCTGAAATCTCTGACATCAAAACAACACTTTACCATAAAAGTCATTTGCCAGGTCTTTTTTTCCTTTTGCAAATTATCTTAGCAACTTTTTTTTTTATGACCATTAATCAAGAATTTTAATTCACTTGTGCTGAGCAAGAGAATACCAGGTAACTGGGCTGGGTGGTGGAACACCAGGTTATGCGCGAATTGCACTAAGAGCAAGGACTGGTGCAAGGTTTCGAATTCAATCCCCCTCCCCTGACTCCACCGGGGCTCCCCTCCTGCAGGGGAATGCTTCATGAACAGTGAAGCAAGGCTGCAGGTGTCTATCTTTCTCTCTCCCTCTCTATCTCCTCATCCTCTCAGTTTCTTTCTATCCTATCCAATAAAAAAAGGTGGGGAATGGCCCCACAGTTCATAGTGTCAGCACAGAGCCCCAGAGACTGGAGGCAGGAGAGAGAGAGAGAGAGAGAGAGACAGAGAATATCATATATCACATAAGTGTACTTTTAAAACCTACGCCTTTACATAAATCAGTTCATAAGATTATCTTGTAAAAATCAGTGTTCACACTATCAAGATCATTGTCATTTTTTTTTTCTTTTCTTTTGGCTGGTTCTTCAGAAACTCGTGGCAACTGTTGAATTTTTTTGTGTGTGTGAGTATCATTCTAATTTTAGGAATCACACTCAGTGGCTACCACATGTAAAGCTTGTGTTCAATTAAATTGAGCTGTCCTCTAATTGCGTGGATTTTTACAGTATCACATTGTAGAACATGTTGCAGCGAAGTCTCTGTAAATTGTAGACTATTTTCACCCAATAATATGCAGTATAAACCACTTTTCCATGTCACTTTTTATCTAAAACCATTTTCGGTCATAAAGATAAGCCACATGTTATTTCATCCAACTCTCACTTTCATTTTTTTATTTTTTTGTCATTTTGTTGGGTAGATTAATGGTTTATAGCTGAGTTTATTGGTATGAGAAATTTTATTCTCATCTTGCCATAAGTATCTGCAAAACACTCTCACTCCCAACTTAGGTCCTTTTCCACCATTAGGCACATCTCTACCTTTAATGCACATATATAGTATTTATTATGGGATAGAAACAGAGAAATTGAGAAGGAAATAGAAAGGGATAGACACAGAGGGACACATGCAGCTCTGCTTCACCACTTGTGAAGCTTTCCCCTTGCAGGTGGGGACCAGGGGCTTGAACCTGGGTCCTCCTGCACTGTAATGTGTGCACTTAACCCAGGACACCACCACCTGGCCCCCACAGATCTACTTTCCATGTAGTTAAGTTGTTTTCATTGTTCTATTATAAATAACATTGCAATAACCACCCTCTAGCAACATCTCTGTGTTTACATAGATATTAGTATCAATCTAAATTGGATTGATATTCAAGGTTGTCACAGTACTACTGGCTTTCTTCAAACATGTACTACTCACTCTAGTTCTCATTGCAAGTCAAGCTTCTCCACCTAATATGTGGTAGGACTTAGAGGTGCAATGGGAAATTAGGAGCATGTCTCACCTAAAATATACCCATTACTTATTGGGTTATGCTGAACAATAGATTTGTATTACTGTTCAGTCTAGTTTGAGAATAATGAGGAACATTTGCATTAAAAAATCTTCTTGGAACTAAGTGATGGTACACCCAATAGAGAATTATATTATAATGTGCAAGAATTCAGGTTCAAGTTCCTGATCCCCACATGGAAAGAGGTAGGTAATGCTATAGATGCCTCTCTTTCTCTCTCCCTCTCTACTTTCCCCTCCCCCCCCTCTCTCTCTCTCTCTGTGTGTGTGTGTGTGTGTGTGTATGTGTGTATTAATAAAAAGTGAAAATCCAGAAGGAACTGGTAATTTAAAAAAGACTGGGAAAGCTATTGGGGAGGGGATAGGATACGGAGATTGGGTGGCGGGAATTGTGTGGAGTTGTACCACCCCATCCTATGACTTTGTTAATGTCTCCTTTCTTAAATAAATAAATTTAAAAAAAAAGAACACTTCTAATTTTTTTGTTTTTTTCCCTTTTGTTGCCCTTTTTGTAGTTATTATTGTTATTGCTATTGATGTCATCATTGTTAGCACAGAGAGAAATGGAGAGAGGAGGGGAAGGCAGAGAGGGGAGAGAAAGATAGACACCTGCAGACCTGCTTCACCACTTGTGAGGCGATCCCCCTGTTTTAAATAAAGTTGAATCTCCCTTCATGCAATACAAGATTTAGCACCATTCCTGTGGCCAGGGCTCAGAGCTCTTCTAGATCACCTCCAATAACCTCACCTGTCATCTCTCACCTTTCATTACCTCAGAAACAGAGACTTACTTCTCATGGACCCAGCTACTTCTAAGTTTCCTAGAAATGCAAAACATTATCAGGAACTAACAGGTATTCTGTTTGTTTCCTTTGACACCAATGATAACAAGTTTATTTCTTAAAGGAGCAATTTAGAGCTCTTTACAGGGTTATTTGTCTTATTGTTTGTTGCACTCAGTTATACTAAACAGTCTTATTAACTCTCCCAGTTTCTCAGCTGATCCCATCACAAGCTAAATGTTAAGAAGTCTTCTCCTCATCAATATGCTTATAGATGTAACTGTGACTTCTTGTCCTCTGCAGTGTGTGAAAGTCTGTATTCTAGGTGTTAATCAGATGTCATTTGCAATTCACATTTCTAGAGTTGCAAGTTTAGATAAATTAATGTGGGAATAATGTGTCTAGAGGACTAGATCACAGCCTGGTTGTTGCAGCTTCTACATGGCTATATACAAACTCAGTTGCAAAGAGACTGATTCACATTATGCACAAATTATTTTACCTGTCAACAAATTCCTCCTCATATTTCATGGACCTCATTTCCCACCAAATGTAGGCCACTCTGATCCCACAGTTCCTCAGATGTGCTCCCTGTGATTCAATCTGAGGCGCTTTGCACTGGGTGTTCTTTTTCCTGGAATGTTCTTTGTCCAAGTACCCACAAGTCTTGTTATCTGTCAATTTCTTTCTGTACCTGGTCCAATGTCTATCTCTCACTGAAGTTTCTTGGGGCTATTCTATTCATAATGTCAAAACTTCACTAGTGCTTCCCATAAACTCTTCCTCTTTTAAATGGTTTGTTTATTGATATGAGAGAGAGAAAGAATGAATCAATTTGGCATATTCAATATCAGGGATTGAACTCAGGACCTCATCCTTGTGAGTCCAAAATTTCATTCAAAGGACTCACTTCATCAACCTCCCAGGACATTCAATACTTCAAAAAAAATTATATATTTGACCCAAATTATAATATAATGACTGCAACTCAGATTATGAGCATCTAGTTTTTTTTTTAAATTCCTCGATTATTATTAATTCCTCTTAAAACTGTCATTGTCCATTCTTAATACCTGTACATTATTTTCCACAAGTATTCACAGTGTCCCATTGTTTTGATTCATCTGAATTATCTCAGAAAAAAATCATTTTTATTTTATTTTCTTCACAGCAGTTTTTTTCATTAGTGATTTCCAAGATTATAAAATAACAGGGGTATAATTCCACATCTCTCCTACTACAGAAGTCCTGTGCCCCCATCCTGCTCCAGTGCTAGCTGCTACAGTACTCTCTCAATCAAGGTCATAGATATGGGTTGACTACACATACAATTTTTTCCGTTTTTATTAATTCCAATGGCCCTGCCTTCACTTCCTATGTAAGCCACACCTATACCTATTATAAATTAAGAGTGTTTTTCCTTTTTTTGTCTTTCTTCTCAGATAAGAGAAACAGCACCTGAAATTTTTTAAATTTTTATTTATAAAAAGGAAACACTGACAAAAAAAAAACAACCCATAGGATAAAAAGGGTATAACTCTACATAATTCCCACCACTGGAACTCGTATCTCATCTTCTTAAGATGTTCTCCAGATTCTCTTTCAGTGACAGAATAAAAACAAAGTTTCCTTGTCACAAATGTTATGGCTCCTAGTGAAATTGGGGTTCAGAGCCCTCTGGTTATCTTCCCCTACCATTTACCCCCCCTTTGGGAGTATGGACAAAAATTCTTTTGCAGGTACAGAAAGAAGTATTGGCTTCTGTAATTGTATCTCTACTGGACTGGCTGATCAATCCATTCCCATAGCCTGTCTCTATCTGTTCCTAGTAGGCTCTGCTTTGGAGAGTTGAGGTTTCAAGGCATGTTGGTGATGTCATCAGCCCAGAAAACACAGGTTGGAATCATAGCAGCATCTGCAATGTGGTGACTGAAAAAAAAGCCGTAAGATATAAAACAAGACAAAATGTTTAATAAACAGGAACCAGAAAGTAGGAATAAGGAAGATGAGAATAGGGAACTTTGAGTTAAAAGAAGCTAGGATGTCTATTTTAGGTATGTTTCTAGGGATCCATGACTTGAGTAGTCTTTGCTTGGGCTTGATAGCTTACATGAAGGTGAAATAGAAATATTGTTTGGAAGGATAGTGTCAGAGTTGCGAATAGAATTTGAAAGCTGGATTAGGGCAGAAAGTGATTCCCCAACTTGAAAAATTACATAAATACGTTTAACTTTCAACCTTATCCATCTGTCCTTGTGCCCATGTATATTCATGTTTAGAGCAGGGGCATATATACCTCCATTTCCTGTTAGTGTGACCTGATCTTGCAGTGCATGATCATAGCTGGAAAGATTCTAGGCTGCACATATTACAGGACCAACCTTCTTTGAACAGCAGAGTAGATGACCCAGACTCCTTTTGGTGAATGTGGCTGTCTTTACCATTGCTAGTTTATAGTGAGGGTAAGGTCCTGGAGAGGCCTACACAAGGGCTAATGATGACAATCCTGATTGGAGTGACCAGTGACAGTAAAGAGAGGGATCTGTTAGAGGTCTAGGCCATCGTAACTATGGAGAAATACAAGGATTCTCTGACTGCCCATGAGAGAACATCATTATTTTTACCTAGGTTTTAAGTGGAAATGTAATCACAGCTACTTATTTATTACATACAAAGACCAAACTACATTCCAATAACAAATTAATTCAGTAAAGTTTGACTATCATTTCTTTTTTATATGTATTCTCTGAAGTAAGATAGATTGGTATTTTTTACCATTTTTTAATTTTTTTTACCTAGGTCCATATGTTATATTTGTTCATTTTAAGTTTCCTGATAGTTCTCCAGGTATGGTAGTTGATGGTTGCATGTCCCTTAATAATTATCTTCCAAACCTAGATTGAGTGGAGCAATAATCAAGGCAGAGTCCATGAGTTAAGAAATGGCCTAGAGCTTGCGAGCAGGAGACCTGGAATTTTGATGTCTTTTCCCTTTATTAGATTATTTACTTCCTTGAGTTTCTGCTTTATAAGTTTGTAAGATATAATAAAGAATTAAAACATAGCATGTTTCTGTAAGTGTATGGACATTTCTTGTCCAACAGAACTAGTATAGATGGAGAAAGTGTCAGATTGACAAGTAGGAGATTTGAACTTAACTGTGGCATTGAACAAACATCTGTAAGATCCTAAAATCAGATTAATTATTTGCATTTAAGATGAATAATGAGAGTGTGAAAGCCAAGGCAAATAGCAGGAAAAAAATAGACAAGACAGAAACAAAGAGTATTGACTGATGGATGCGCATTTTACTCAGTAAATATAATATTTGCTATTTGCTTATTTGTCGTCTATTTTGTGCTCTTCTATTAGAGGGTGTAAGCAAACCCATTTTGCTATCTAGAAGGGAATTATGAAATTCAGTGCAAGTCAGGTATATAATTTGCATCAGAAGACAAAATCTAATTCTAAAGATGACCATTCAAGTACAAACAGCAGAACACACTAGCTATCTGCAGTAAAAGTTACTTGAGACACAAAACTAGGGGTCACAGTGATGTTAGAAAGAAAACAGAATGACACTCTCTGACCTCCAGAATGAGGTCTTTGAAAACAGTGAGGAGTAAGGAAATTATAATGTTTGCTAGATCCTGAAATACCTAAATCACACACAGCCATCTCTCTTGCTCCCTAAACTTACTTAGGAACCTTATTTACTGATGTCAAAACCCCAGTGCTGACTCAGAGGCCAAGAGAAGACTCTATATCGGTATTCCTTTAGATATATGCACAGATGCAGAGTTTGGGGAACAACCAAGAGCCTATGGTCCATGTAGATTAACGCGGTGTCATGCTACACAAGTCAAGTTAAAGCACTAAAAGTGTTCTGAGGGTGTATTCAAAAGACAGTGAATCAAATAATTTCTTTCTAATCCCTTATCATAGATTAGTCAGATCAAACGGCCTGACAAGAGGTCAGTTTCTTCAGAGCCTCTTTGAACTCTCTGTTCCTTAGGCAATAAATGAAAGGGTTGAGTGCAGGAGTGACAATGGCATAGAAGATGGAAATCACTTTGTTCATGTTGAAGGCATGAATGGCACGGGGCCGGGCGTACATGAAAATGGTGGCAGAATAGAAGATGGTGACCACCACTAGGTGGGAGGCACATGTGGAGAAGGCTTTCTGCTTGCCTGTGGGCATCCGGACCACGGTGGCCAGAATACAGCCATAGGACAGAACAGTGATTGAGAGGGGCAAGAGAAAGATGACCAGTGCCAGGACAAAGTCCACCAGTTCAGCAAGGGACATATCTGTACAAGAGAGATTCAGTACTGGAGAGATATCACAGAAGAAGTGATTGATGACATTGGGGCCACAGAAGCTGAGGCGGGAGATGAAGTAGATTTTGGCCAAAGAGATGCCAAAACCAGTGGCCCAGGAACCAAGAGCCAGGCGGAAGCAGAGTCCATGGCTCATGATGGTGGGGTAGTGGAGGGGGCGACAGATGGCCACATAGCGGTCATAGGCCATGGCAGCCAGGAGCACACACTCTGTGCACATGAGTGCAATGAAGAAGTAGAGCTGTATCATGCAGTGGGTGAACGAGATGCTGTTGCTCACCGACCAGAAACTAAACAGCAACTTGGGCACCGTCACGGAGATGTACCAGGTCTCTAAGAAGGACAGGTTGGCCAAGAAAAAGTACATGGGCTTGTGTAGTGGCCGGTTCTGCTGCACCAGCAGAATGATAATCACGTTCTCAGCCACCGTCAATACATATGCCACTAAGAACATCAGGAATACAGCTGCACGCATGCCTGGGCTCCCAGGGAAACCCACCAGAATGAACTTGTTGACCCGCGTCTGGTTCTCCATTTCCATGCTGAAGACATAAGACTTAACTCTCCTGGAGGGAAATAATCACTTGGTCAGTCTTCACAGTGCCCTTAGAGTCTCGCTTCCTTTTGCTTTCTGTGATTAACAATAACAGCAATAGATATCACTTATTCATAGTGCACATAAACTAGACCATATTGAGGGCACATTAAATGTTTAATTCTCATGCATTTAATTTTCACAAAACTTCTCTTTTTATTTCTTTATTCAATATTTTAATTTTTTATTGTCTTCATTTATTTGATAGTGACAGCCAGAAAGTTAAGAGGTAGGGAGAAAGAGAGCGAGTAAGTGAGAGAGAGAGAGAGGGAGCTGTAGATCTATGGCACTATTTCACCACTTATGAAGCTTTCCCCTGGGGGGAAATGGGAACTGGAGATGGGGGCTTGAACCTAGATCCCTGTGCATTATAACATGTGCTCAATCAGGTGGTCTACCACTCAGCACACCTTCTCTGTGAGTTATTATATCAATTTCAGTTATTTTCAGTTATAAAGACACTGCAGGTAGGAGTTGGAATAACTCACCAAGTTCCTACCAGTAGCAGGACAAGAGATATGTTCAGATTAAAGTCTAAAGCCCGGGAGTCGGGCTGTAGCGCAGCGGGTTAAGCGCAGGTGGCGCAAAGCACAAGGACCGGCATAAGGATCCCGGTTCGAACCCCGGCTCCCCACCTGCAGGGGAGTCGTTTCACAGGCTGTGAAGCAGGTCTGCAGGTGTCTATCTTTCTCTCCTCCTCTCTGTCTTCCCCTCCTCTCTCCATTTCTCTCTGTCCTATCCAACAACGAACAACAACAATAATAACTACAACAATAAAACAACAAGAGCAACAAAAGGGGATAAATAAATAAAATAAATACTAAAAAAAAAGTTAAGATCTGTATCTAATAGAATAATTATGGGATAGAACATAGTGCAAAGTAATTCATATATTGCAAATAAAGTGATAATTTAAAAAATAATAAATAAAGTCTAAAGCCCTTGTACTATACTCTCTTCATGATGCCTTCCAGATTAATAAGTATCAAACTTCCACATTCCACATTATCACTTTCCTAAGGTGTGTGCCAGAATTTCCTAGCCCATCCTCTAAGAGCTCTTAAAGTTCTTCCCCAACAAGTCACGCACACTCCTCATAACTAAAACCTTGTTTGCTTTGACTTTGAATTACAGGCAACAGTCATCTTCAGTGAGGTGGTGAGGAGAGGAGAGGGAGGGCAATGGTTGTCAGCGTTAAAGATCTGAACCTCCCTTGAGTGCCACACTTGTCTGTGGTTGTATATGTGACCTTGAAATCTTAATTTCTCTGAAACTCTAGGCATATGAATAGCAGTCCAACTTATATCACTGTGGACCACAAGCCTAATCAAAGAAAAAAAATAGTAGATAAACTGGAAATCATACTGAGGTGAACAGAGGCAATATCTTGTCTCAGGGCAGTGAAAAAGGCACATTGAGACTACTAAGAGGGAAGAGAAATTTCAGGAAGGAAAAGAAGCTTACTCTTAGGGAACTTAGAATCCTTGGGATTGGGGGGTGAGAATCTTAGAAAAAGGATCTTTAACAAGCAAACAAAGATAGGAATCCATAATAAAATCTGAGATATTTTTATAAAGTTTTAAAAAAACAAATATCAGGGAGTCGGGCAGTAGCGTAGTAGGTTAAGCGCAAAGTGCAAGAATCAGCGGAAAGATTCTGGTTCGAGCCCCCGGCTCCCCACCTGCAGGGGAGTCACTTCACAAGCAGTGAAGCAGGTTTGTCTGTCTTTCTCTCTCCCCTCTCTGTCTCCCCCTCCTCTCTCCATTTCTCTCTGTCCTATCCAACAACGACAACATCAACAACTATAATAACTACAACAACAATAAAAACAAGGACAACAAAAAGGAAATAAATAAATATTTGAAAGTTTCCTTTAAAAAAAAGAAAACAAATATCAACTCAGTGGGATCAGAGAAGATCCCTCTAACCTCTGAAGCAGTGGTGTTTAGGCAGAGAAGAATGCCAAGGCTCCAGCTCTTTGGATTTCTGAGGAGAGAGAAGCCCTCTGACAAGGAGCCAACACTGCTGTGCATGCTAGATTAGAGGGGACAGCAGGATGAGGGGAAGGGCAGACCATGTCCCACTCATCAAAACAGAAGACCTGAATAGTGCTCCATAGAGCAAAGCAAAGATCAGAAACTTTGTAATCACAAAATATTAATAATATTAATATTTTATTAATAGTAATAATAATTAATATTAATATTAATAATTTTTTTAAAACTCTATGAAACCAGAGTGGAAATGGTAATGCAACATATCATGATGACTTCAGTAAAGCTGGAAGAATTCAGATACATTTCACAAAAAGAATTATCAGTAACTGCAAGACTGAACTTGGGTGGCAAAGGAGAGAACCAGATTAAATAGGTTTCTTGGATACATAACTTATTTCATGCCGGTGATGTCATGTACCAAGATGGGGAAGGCTGGCTTTTCACAGGCTTTTTCCTCTGACCTGAGAGGAAAGTGGGCAATGAACTAGGAGTGTGTCTGATTCATCTTAACACGAAGCTTAAGCGATTAGTCTAGAATATTCTCTAACAATGTATTAAGTATCAACTAGGTGATGTGCAGTTTGCTAAGTAGCTTTAGTTAACATTATCTAATTTAATCTGCAAAGCAAAGCCACCGTCCTCTTATTGTTCTGATTCTGCAGAAGCTTTCAGTTTAGGAGAGGTTCTGTAACTTTTCTCAGTGAAGGGGATGGTGAAATAAGAATCACACTAAAGCCAAGCTCTGACTATAAGTCATGAGCTTGTTAGTCACTAGTCTGATTCAGAAACAGATGAAGAATGCTACAATTGGAATTCACCACTACTACTTTTATATTCACATTTTTTGACTATTCTAAAAAAAAAAGTGCTTAATAACCCTTTTAAATCCTACCTTAGCTATAGACTTCAAAGACAAACCACACACACACACACACACACACACACGGACATTTGTTCAATTAGACATATAAAATAGAAGCGAATTCTCCGAAATGCTTACCAAATTTATCAGAGGCAAGATGATCATAGGGCTGAGTTTTTTCATACACAGAAGCAAAAAAATGGTGGGTTTTAGGCAAGTGAATCAGAGTGAAAAAGGCACAGAACTGTAAAAGCCTGTTACTTCCAAGAAAGCATCTCATTATGGCCCGATTGTGGGGAATACTGGCAAAGTATCAGTGAGTGGCCTAGCAGAAAAGGGAGGGGCTGAGTGAGAGGGAGAGGGATGCGAACAAAAAAAGAGACAAAGAAATTATCAAGAAAGCTTCCTATAGAATTTTAAGGTGTTTGAGAAGAAGGCTCTAGTACTAACAAGAAGTAATAACTGAATACTCCAGCTGCTGGAAGCATCTCACAGCTCACTCTGATTTATGATGTGGAGATGGATCTTGGTTATTTTTTTTTCACTTTATTGGGGGATTAATGTTTTACAGTCAATAGTAAATAGAGTGGAAATGGATTTTGATAGGACAGGCTGCCAAACCAGAAACTACAAGCAGTTGGAAGACTCCCTCATAGGAGACAATTAAAGACACACACACACACACAAGATGAATCAGGTACAATATGTCCTAAAGGAAAAAATAAAAGATAAATCTGCTTAGGCATGACTATCCTCAAACACAACTAAATAGTGTCTAGGTACAACTACTACTTATAAAGGAGAAAATTGACCACATCTATTTCTTTTTAAAATTTGGATAGAGATAGATAGAAGCTGAAAGGAAAGTGTAGGGAAAGAAGGAAAGAGAGACACCTACAGCATTGTTTTACCCTTGCAGGTGGGAAATGGGGGCTTGAACCCTGGTCCTGGAGTGCTGTAATGTGTGCTCTCAATCAGGGGCACCACTGCCTGGTTCCTGACCAGACTTGTCAATGCATGATCTTCACACAAAATGTGTGAGCTTTTCACTCAGAATGCTTCCTAGCCCACTAGAGAATGATCTGCATCTCTCAAACAGATTTTCAACCTTGAGGAAGAAAGAGTGTAGGAGTCAAACATGGGACCGCAAACAAGCAAGTTTTGAGCTCCATCTTTTGAACTACACTGAAGCTCTGTGTGTGTGTGTGTGTGTGTGTGTGTGTGTGTGTGTGTGTGTGTGTGTGGTGTACATATAGTTCCTAATTTTTATCTGGATTTAGACAAATATAAGTTCTTTTCATTTTTTTTAAATTTATTTTTATTAGTGGACAGAGACAGAGAGAAATTGAGAAGGGGAGGGGGAGGTAGAGATAGAGAGAGACAAAGAGACACCTGCAGCTCTGCTTCACCACTTGTGAAGCTTTCCCCCTGTAGGTGGGGACCAGGGGCTTGAAGCTGGGTCCTTGCACACTGTAGTGTGTGTGCTTAAACAGATGTGCTACTGCCTGGCGCCAGGAATTCTAAGTTCATGAAAATCCAATTATAGTCTCTGCCAAGTCTAAGGCAATCTTGGAACCTCCTTACAGATGAATTGTGACTTTCAGGGGGGAAAGACAGAACAGTGTCACCAGAGGCATACTGGAGAGCTACAAGTTGGGGTCCAAATCTAGGACACTAATTTCAACTCCAACACTGAGAAACCCTCAGTTCCCTGAGAAAAAAAAATAATAAATAGCTTACCACTGGCCTAAATGCACCCAGCATTCAAAGGGTGGAAAAGTCATACTGGGAACTGAGGGTGGGCAGAAAAGAGAAGCTGGTCACTTTATTAAATATTCAGAACCAAATGGCGCAGTGGGGCAGGGGAGGAAACTCAGCATTAGAAAGCAGGGTGTTTGTTCTGAGGTTCCAGGTTCGGTTTCATCCCAAGGGACATATATGTCAGAGTTGAGAAGTACCCTGCTGCCCCGCTCTCATATTTTTTTTTTTTGTAAACTGCTATGCCTTACAAGCCAAAACAGAGCTGCTTTCACAGTTAAAAGTATGATCCGGTATGAGGGATACATACTTACCTCAGCTGAGCATCCTCTGAAAGAGATGGATGTGAAATGAAATTCTTCACTGGTTCTAAAAGAGGGAGAATGAGAAAAGACAGATTCAGGCGTGGAAGATACATGAGGAACCCACTCTCCAAACCTAGAAGGAGTGAATGGGCAAAGATTACCCATCTGCTTCCAGACCAAGAACCAGGACTAGCTGGAAGCTGAGACCCAGAAACTGGGTCCACATTTGTGTCTGAGGTAGCATGAGGAGGGCTCCCCCAGAATCCTGGGGCCAAGGAGCCCATTGCTTTCTGCATGGATGCTGCAGTGGTTTAAGGCACTGCAAGTTGGGAAGGACTTTATATAACACCGAGACTTTCCTTCCTTCTTTGCCAAGACTCAAGAGAAAACAGACATTGACGACAGCCATTCAGGTCTCTCATGGGGACTATGAGAAATTTCTGTTGGCCTTCTTTGGCAATCTTATTTGCTTTAGGTCATATTAACTCCACAGGGGTAAATTTATTTATGGCCACACACTTTCAGAAGAACCACATTCAATATTATACTTTGTGGAAATACAGAGAGATTAGTAATTGCTGCTTCTTCAATCGAGTTGCAGATTTTTAATGACTATTTGATCTTCAGCCAGAAATAAGATAATCATTTCTAGTGCTCCAAGGGAGATATTAATGCTGGAAGTATATTTCTATCGTCACACTTTAGAAAGTTGTTAAAATGTTTCATTTTAAATATTTACATCATATTGTATGGTAAATAAACTAACAATGCTGTGATCATGATAACATTGTCAGTTTTTTTTTTTGGGGGGGGGATAATTTGACTGGTATTTCATATTCTGGAATACAGCTGCAGCTTACTTAAAGTCACTCCTGGGCATCCTAGTGAACTAATTAGTTCTTACACAAAAAAGTCTGTAAAGTTTACTGTCATTTTATGAAATGTATTATATGTTAGATATAGAGCATATATGTTATCATGCTTGTGGCGGACCTGGGTGCAAGCTCCCAGTCCCCACCTGCAGTGGGGAAGTTCCTTAAGCAATAGAACACTGCTACAGGATCTCTCTTCCTCTCCTATCTTTCCCTCCTCTATCTGTAAAAATACAATAAATAAATAGCCACTGAAAGCAGTGAAATCTTCATGCAGGTACTGAGTCCTACTGATAACCCTGATGGCAAAGAATAAATAAAAGTAAGTAATTTAAAGTGCCACATATATTTCTGGTAAGTAAACAAGCTTTAATAATAAATAGTTTTGCTTATGAAACTGGACAGTTAAAAGCCAAATTACAACATATGAAAATAAGGTGCTTCTTTCACATCTCTGACTTTGATTTAAAATGAAGTTTGGAGGGGTGGCATTACTGAGGAAAATATCTTAGCAAGTAGAGCATAATACTTTCACTCCCTGGGAGTCCGGTGGTAGCTCAGCGGGTTAAGCGCAGGTGGCGTGAGGCACAAGGACCAGCTTAAAGATCCCTGTTGGAGCCCCCGGCTGCCCACCTGCAGGGGAGTCACTTCACAAGTGGTGAAGCAGGTCTGCAGGTGTCTATCTTTCTCTCCCTCTCTCTGTTTTCCCCTCTTCTCTCCATTTCTCATTGTCCTATCCAACAACAACGAAATCAATAACAACAACAACAATAATAACTACAACAAAGGCAACAAAAGGGAATAAATAAATAATTAAAAAAATAAAAAATAAATTATTTGAAATACTTTCACTCTCATAAGGATGTTATACATAACAGATGATAATAAATGAAAATAAATGCTGAAGTGGTTATGGTGACAAAGGAACCCTCCTGCACTGCTGGTGGGAATAGAAATTGGCCCAAACCCTGTGGAGAACAGTCTGGAGAACTCTCAGAAGTGTAGAAGTGGACCTACCCTATGACCCTGCAATTCCTCTCCTGGGGATATATCCTAAAAAACTAATCACACTGAACCAAAAAGATTTTTGTACACGTGTGTTCATAGCAGAACAGTTTATAATAGCCAAAACCTAGAAGCAACCCAGGTGTCTAACAACAGATGAGTGGCTGAGAAAATTGTGGTCTATATACACAATGGAATACTACTCAACTATTAAGAATGATGACATCACCTTCTTCACCTCATCTTGGATGGAACTTGAAGGAACCATGTTAAGTGAGATAAGTCAGACAGAGAAGGGTGAATTTGAGATGATGTCACTCATGTCCATGATTCCAAATTATATTCCTCCGTGAGGATAATTTCTGGAACCATCCATTCCACCCCGGTTCCATGGCTGCCAGTTCTTAGCAACATCACCCCGCCAGATATTCGTCGGGATGCGGCATCATCTAAGTTCATTTCCCACGTCTACGCTCGACCAGACCTGCCAATATACGCGGATATCTTCGCCCACCCTGTCCAACGCTTGACGTCTCGTCATCCAATCTGGTCCCCTACGCCTACACTGAACTTCTCTGTTCCAGACTCTTGGAAACAGAGTTGGCAGTCAGCTGAGGTAAAGAACAAACACCTCATCACAGAGCCCTGCAAGCGTCAACCCGGCTTTGACCTAGCACGTTTTGATTGGGCCCTCCTCAATCGCTATGGAACAGGCCATGGCCGGTGCGCCGCTATGTTCCATCGCTGGGGAGCCAGAGACGACCCGAACTGCCCCTGCGGCTCCAGACAGACTATGACCCGCATAGTCAACGACTGCCACCTCTCCAGATTCAAAGGAGGTCTCGAAACTTTACATCAGGCTCAACCTGATGCTGTTGACTGGCTACGGAAGAAGGGCAAATGCTAGAAGAAGAAGAATGGACAAAATTTGAGAAATAACAGAAAGGGAAACACAAAACAGTACTTGGACTGGGTTTGTTGTATCACAGCAAAATAAAAGACTTGGGGTGGTGGGGGAGGGGACAGGAATTTTCAGGTCCTGGTGCATGATGGTGGAGGTGGACCTAGGCTGGGGGTGAGAGTGTTCTACAGAAAATTTACACTTGTATCAATAATTGTACTTACTGTAAACCATTCATTCCTCCCATTAACAACACAAACTTGCATGCCTAAGACTATTTGAGCCCCAGGGCTGCATATACCTGAGTGGGGCTCTTATTTTTTACTCTCTATCACATAATATCACATAATTTAAACACAAGTATTAAAAATATGATATCCCCTAAAAATGTTTTATTTGATATCAATCACCATTTTCCAAAATGAATTTCTGCTAGTAGTCACTAACAACCACAAAAACACAAAGACAAAATGTCTACCAAACAACAGGTGTCTCATCTTGATGATCTGTTATGGTGGGAGAAGACATTGGGGAAAGGAGACTGTTTTTTTTCTCTAAGTTAGAGAAAAATCATTCTCTGTGGTGGGTTCAAGGAATTTCTGCAATTATGAGTAATTTCTTTTGTTGCTATTGCTGGGGTTTCATTACTTTGGGTCATTTTTTCCATAGATAGGTAGATAGATAGATAGATAAGAAGGAGGAGGAGGTGGAGGAGGAGGAGGGGAAGAGGAAGAAAGAGGAAAAAGAAAGAGAGAGAGAGAAAAAAAAAGCAAGGCGGAGGCAGAGAAAAAGGGAGAGAACAAGTAAGAAGAGGTAGAGGAAGCATCCAATAGCACAACTATGTACAAGATACTGGGTACTGTACAGCAAACCCTAACAAAGGACTTTTCAAAGTTAACCCAATTAACAAATAATGTGATGATAACATTAACTATCGATTGTCTTTTTGAACCCTAAGACAGCAGGAACCTCACATCTCCACTATAGAGCCCCTACTTCCCCCAGTCCTGGAACCATTGGATAGGGCCCACTTTCCCGTATGCCTCTCCCAATCCATATCAAATAATATTGCATCTGCCTATCACAACCTAATCAACGCAACGATGGCCACCTCAACATGCTTCACTTCAGACTGTGTCCAGAGACTTCACGTGTGGAATGACAACCCTTCAGCTTCATTACTCAGGTGAGACCTTTCCTTTCATAGTATGCTCTAATTCCATCTCAGGTGGTTTACTTTCTAACAAAGTCCCAAAACCTAGATATACACCAGTTTCTGTGAGAGAGAGCATATGTTCACATGTATCCATAAACTACTGCAAAATATATACCTGAAAGCAGAAGTACACTAGAGTTTGCAGTGAGTACCCCCTAACACTTCCTCTCCACTATTCCAAGCTTTGGGTCCATGATTGCTCAACAATTTGTTTGGCATCGTATGTTAACTCTCTTTTCAATCACCAGGTTCCAGATGTCATCATGTCATCAGGATGCCGGCCAGGCTTCCCTGGACTGAAGACCCCACCAATGTGTCCTGGAGCTCCGCTTCCCCAGAGACCCACCCTACTAGGGAAAGAGAGAGGCAGACTGGGAGTATGGACCGACCAGTCAGTGTCCATGTTCAGTGGGGAAGCAATTACAGAAGCCAGACTTTCCACCTTCTACAACCCACAATGACCCTGGGTCCATGCTCCCAGAGGGATGGAGAATGGGAACGCTATCGGGGGAGGGGATGGGATATGGAGATTGGGTGGTGGGAATTGTGTGGAGCTGTACCCCTCCTACCCTATGGTTTTGTTAATTAATCCTTTCTTAAATAAAAAAAAAGAAGAAGAGGTAGAGGAGAATGAAAAAAGATGGACAGGAGAGACACCACAGTGATGAAACTAGCCATGTTGCTTAACATGCCCATGTGATTTCCCTGGCCTTGAGTCACAGTTGGCAGCATGGCAAAGCATGTAAGCTGCTGCCCCACCCCACCACCACCACCGCCACTGCCACCACCACCGCCACTGCCACCACCACCGCCACTGCCACCACATGCCCCAGCTATTCTAAATGTCACACATATTTTGAAAAGTCAGTTGAAGAAGTTCACTACATGGAAACTGTTTCTAATCTATGACTCACTGACATCACTTTAACCTGGAATTCCACCCCATGGGCTTTCTCGGGTATTTTCTAGCAATTCCAGGTTGAAGAACGTTGCAGACCACTGGCCATGATGTGTGGGGAAACAATTAAACCGAAGGAGAGTCAGCAAGATAGGTCACTTGGATAATAGCCTTCTTTTCCATCAATTCCACCCAGGATCATCACCCAGGTGCCAGGCCGGCCCCACCGAATTGTCCATTCTGTTATTATTACCGGCACACCAAGTCCATTGCTCTTATACAGAAAGGAACACACTGGTAACAGAGAACTTCCCATCAGTGGAAAGTTTATCTCAAGAGGTGTTTGCCTGAGTGAAAGACAGAGATGCAATCTCTGCAATTATCTTCTCCCTGAGTGCTGAGGCAAACAGTTTTGTTTGTAGTTTTCATATCCAAACACTGGGGTATGTGTACACAATTTCACTGCTTCCTGGATGACTTTTTTCTTTTCTCTTCTTTTATTTTACTTTCTCTTCTTTTCTTTTCTGTTCTTCTCTTTTCTTTTCTTCTCTTTTATTTCAGAGGAGACAGAGGGGGATGGAGAGATACCACAACCCTGGAGACACCCACCCTATCCCCTCAGGCTGCATGACACCTATGTGGCATTAGAGCTTGAACTTGGCTGAATAAATGACAGGACAAGTGTCCTACTGGGTGAAATATTTTCCAGAACCAGAGGGTATTTTTTCTGTTAGGTTGTGGAAGGTAATGTCTGTATGTGAGTCTATGAGTGGCAGTCTATAAATGATTTCTTTGACATGATCATATATAATAATTTTTAAAAAAATGCATTGTGGGAATTGGATGGTGGCACAGCAGGTTAAGCGCAGGTGGCACAAAGCACAAGGACCTGCATAAGGATCCGGGTTCGAGCCCCTGGCTCCCCACCTGCAGGGAGGTCGCTTCGCAAGTGGTGAAGCAGGTCTGCAGATATCTGTCTTTCTCTCCCCCTCTCTGTCTTCCCCTCCTCTCTCCATTTCTCTCTCTCCTATCCAACAAGAACGACATCAATAAACACAACAATGTTAAACAACAAGGGCAACAAAAGGGAAAATAAATAAGTAAATATAAAATTTAAAAAAATGTATTGCTATGTGGAAAACTGGAAAATGTTATGCAAACTATTATTTACAAACTACTATATAGTATTTACAAACTATTATATTTACTGTTGACTGTAAAACATCAACCATAGTAAAGAAAAAAGTGTAAAATAAATCAATAAATAACTTAGATCCAGCTTTGCCTGGGGCTTAAACAAATGGGAGGTTTATTACATTGCTGTACAGCAAAATAGGAAAAAGGGACAAAAGATCAGCTAGTTGTGATGGCTGGAGCCATGAGTCTGTTACCAGCACTCAGCTACACATGTTCAGGTCTTGGGAGAAGCAGTATGGCTGGTTCCTGGGAGAAGGAGAGCAGACAAGGGCAGCAGAAACCGAGAGTGACTTCCGCTGGACTCTCACATAAACAGATTTCTACAGCCCACAATCCCTTGTGGGGTCGCATAAATTCGTAGTATGCTCATCATCCTGATATCAGCTGAATGCTAATTAAGTTCATGTCCCAACACGTTCATGTGCAGACTTGCTGACAGTAAGGACTCAGATGTTTTCTGGAAAAAATATGTGTAGCGATTAACATGATGGATAATCCTTTTTGTTTTTTAATAAAGATCTGGATTTCTTGATGTTAGCTTAAGTTCTGTCCTCTTGTAATATTTTAATGAAGACATACTGCGTCTATTGGGACGTACTTTGTGTCTGAAGGAATTAAAAGTGTAAAATTAATGCATGCTCGGTTAAGGGAGAGAAATACAATATAAATAACCCAAGCTGAGTGGAAAATGGGAATTTTATACTCAGGGCTTCAAGACGATGAAGAATCGTGGCTTAATTTCCTTCATCATTATATCCAGAATCATAATGGCGGACAGATGTAATTCAAGTATTAAGTATTTGTTATGTGTTTGTATTTGTCTGAGGACATGGTTGTTGCCAGTCTGTTTCACCACTATATGGGTGTTTGATTCTGCCAGGAATATGTCTCCACCACTCACCCAGGTCATATAAAACTCTGCCTAGATGCCTCCGATGGACTCCTGTGAGGAGCCTGAAGAAAAAAATGGTAAGCTATTATGTTTTTCTAATTCTTTTTTTCTTTTTATTCTTTCTCTGTGCTGGAACTGTCTACAAAGCCTGTGTGCTAAGCCCTCCAGCGTTGAATTTACACACTTGGGAAGATCCCGAACCTCTAGTCTCTTCCAGTGACAGGAGGTGAGTGGTTTCCACCGTCCGGCAATAGTCTCTCACTTCCTCACTTATTTCACTTAATCACCTTGACTCTCATCCACTTTACTTTTGTTGGTAGAGTTGTAATCCATTGATGATATACCTTGGGGCTTCTTTATTCTGTTTCTCCTTATCATTTTGTCTGAAGTTGAGTCTGTTATCTTATCTGAGTAGTCTATTGCTTTCGATGCCAGGTAGTAAACGAAAATCAACCATATTTATCCCTTCCTCTTTTGTGGCCCAGAATCATTTTTTTTTTATTTTTGCCATAAATAGAAGCAACTCTTTCACACCTCAGTCACATCTCAGTATGTTCAGACAGCTATTGCAAGGTTAAATTCATGAGTAAACTAATGAATCTTTGCCATTTCTTCCTTTATGCCCCCAGGAGGTTACCAAGTGTGCAGAACACCGTTACCATCGCTACATGCTCCTTCTCACCACCAACTACCCACACCTTCAGAGGACTCTTGTGAGGTGAGATTAGTAGGATCTCTCATAAGCATAATTCTCTATACTTATTTTTTTATCACAGTAACATTTCTATCTTAGGAGGAGTTTTTGTGCCTGTCTTGCTATTCTCCTTCAATGTTACACAATCTGTACTATTTCTGAAAGGGACTCTTCAAAAAATTTTTTTTTTGGAAATACTACTTCAGTATCAGTGCTAGTGATGTATTATGATAGTGCCTGAAATGGTAGCTAAATACTTTATGCATGCCATCTTTTGGGCAATTAAGTAGCTCACTGGATAGAGTGCATTTCTTGCTCGGAGTGAAGCTCTAGAACCTTACAGGAGGCTCTCTGGTAAAAGTCGGAGCTCTAGCTGAATGAGAATGTGACCCAGAGAAGTGAAACTGTCACGTCATCTGTACATATCTTCAAGGTAGGTTATATGGATTAGTGTCAAATAAATGACTTGAGACTTCTTTATTATTATAAGGAACTCAGTATCAAAGACACAAATCTGCTAAGTCAGCCTTTGCTTTTTCTCGAGCTAAATAATTTCATTAGTAAAGTTAGCCTACCCTAATTTCACTCTCAACAGTTTCAGGTTAAAACTGGACTGCTGCCCAGTCTTATCAGAAGAAGAATGAGAACATATCCTAGAAAAATCACAAGGTCCACGAAAAGAACCAGAACAAAGAGGAAGATCTGAGTTCCTCAGATACTGGACAGTCCTAGAATGAACTCTCTCATCCATATCTGGGTTTGATTTCCTTTGCCCATGGGTTTCTCTGGACCATCCTAAAAATGATGAAAGTTTATGGAAACTCAGACAGAGTAGTTCAAACCATGTTGAGGATCTATAGTCATCT